>NW_015506038.1:265530-333113 GCF_001515645.1 Sinocyclocheilus grahami | reverse complement strand
GACTTGGGCGTGGGCTCCACACACACACACACACACACACACACACACACACAAATAAAATTACCCAGAGCACCTTAGTAACCGCAGATTGGAAAAGCACCAGCGATACCCTAGCATTGTGGTGGCACGTTTTATATGTAAAAACAACACTTACGTTTCATTTTCTAAGTTATCTTGCTTGAGGCCGACACCAAGTAAATATTGCCTGAGATGTTTTGCTGACAACAACACAGATGACATGGCGTATCAGATTTTTCGGATATAAATCATAAATCCTAAATTCATAAATTACTGTTTTGTTCAACAAAAGTTGTGGGATTTCTGTGTCACAGTGATTGTATATTAACCTTCTGTCACGACTGTCACACCACGTTATGTTTAAATGAGAACTGGCAATGTAACAACCAGTCCTAATAGGGATGTGCGATATGCATAGTCTACGATAATATTGTAATTGTTGTTTTAACGATGTGGTATGTCAGTTATTTTGCAAAAAAACAAACGCATTGAGAGTCCAAACATTCACTATCAGCGCAAATGTGATACAGATTTTATACATTTAAGTAATAGCATAATTTAAAAAAATTTTTTTATACCAGTTATATTATTACATAACAGTTCAATAAACATGTACAGAGCACCTTAGTAACCGCAGATTGGAAAAGCACCAGCGATACCCTAGCATTGTGGTGGCACGTTTTATATGTAAAAACAACACTTACGTTTCATTTTCTAAGTTATCTTGCTTGAGGCCGACACCAAGTAAATATTGCCTGAGATGTTTTGCTGACAACAACACAGATGACATGGCGTATCAGATTTTTCGGATATAAATCATAAATCCTAAATTCATAAATTACTGTTTTGTTCAACAAAAGTTGTGGGATTTCTGTGTCACAGTGATTGTATATTAACCTTCTGTCACGACTGTCACACCACGTTATGTTTAAATGAGAACTGGCAATGTAACAACCAGTCCTAATAGGGATGTGCGATATGCATAGTCTACGATAATATTGTAATTGTTGTTTTAACGATGTGGTATGTCAGTTATTTTGCAAAAAAACAAACGCATTGAGAGTCCAAACATTCACTATCAGCGCAAATGTGATACAGATTTTATACATTTAAGTAATAGCATAATTTAAAAAAATTTTTTTATACCAGTTATATTATTACATAACAGTTCAATAAACATGTAGTTAATATTGTGTTAAATTTTAGACTTTTTTTTTTGTTGCAATATTTCGTCAACAAAAATAGTTTCAAACAAAGCCAAGCAACAAACAGAAGTGTTTCTTTCCTGAATAATCCCTTGTTTTTTAAAGAATCAATATTTTTGTGATCTATTCATAAAGATAAGTCACTTGATTTGTTCCTGAATGAATCAGCTGTTCGAATGAAGCAAGTGAATGAATGATTCTACGACTCACTCATTAAGACAATGGCTTGCAGCCACCTACTGGCGGTTTTAGATTCACGCTTAAAGTATCCTTTAATTTAAAAAAGATTATTATTTCAATATATTTTTTTCATATATTTTTAAATATTAATCCCAAAGCATTATTTATGCAATTGTAAGTGCAGTGTAAATACCTCTAAATGCCACTTAAGATGCAGCTTTTGCACCACTTTAGCACTGCAAAAATGTATTTAGTTGATAATAATTTAATTTTATTAGTACCAGCCTATAGTGTCTTACTATTCAAACTTAATTTATTGACTAAATGTAAGAATTTGACAAAAGATGATGCATACATAGGCTAGGCTAGAAAAAGCATCATAAAAGTAAAAAAGCTCCTGGAGGTGGCAAATGTCACCCCTTAAGCAAAAGTAAATTTATGTTGATTTTGTCAAATGATCAAACAAAATTCCAGAAAATTTTGATATTTCATTTTTTGTCAATATCACACACCCCCAAGTCCCACTTGCATCTTTTTCTCACCTGCTTGATCAGCATGTAGGTCTCGGACATGATCTTCTCGATGCGCCGCAGGTCATAGGTCATGCCCTTCTGACCTTGCTGCCACACCCTGTACGCATCCAAAAGCAGCGTCTTGCCCGACTCCACGTCATCCAACAGTTTCCTCTTCCTGCTGGGTCTCTGCTGTAGTGCCACCTCAGGGGTACTGGCTAGAGGTGTGGGGTTGCTGGCTGTTGGCGTTGTGACCATACTAAGTGCTCCTTTAGCTGCGTTCACCTGATTCTGTAGCTGCTGCTGTTTTGAGCTAATGCTTAACTCCTCCAGTGACAGCTCCGACTCCCGACTGCTCTCTGGGACCTTATCGGCCTCCTCTGCCGCCGATTTAACCACCCCCTGCTCCTGTGGTCCAGTTTCAACAGGTGTTTGAGGGTCTTTGAATATTGAGGCACCTGGCCATGATCCCGGGCCAAGCTCCATAGGCTCTATAAGTCCTGAAGTACCTTCTCTGGGGTGAACGGCGCACACTGTCGCCTGATTTAAAGGCTCCAGGGAGAGCTGAAGAGTGGCTGAACATTGCTGAGGCATACCAGGAGGTCCGGTCTCACTTCCTGAGTCCTTAGGGGTGTCGGGGAGTCCTGCTTTAGGCTGGGTGGTGTGGGAGCGTTTGGGGTCTTCCACAGCAGGAGGCTGGTTGGACACATCCACAGTGGTCATTTCACCCATAGAGGTGGCAGACGGTTTAAGGGGAACACTTACCTGAGAAAGAGAATGACACATATATAAAAATGGCTAATTTTGATTCTGCTGACAGAAAACAAGACGTATGCCAATATATTATGATTAGTGCAAACTAAAGAAGCTGTGACACTAGGAGTGAGGAAGGAAAATGTGCTGCACTACTGGATCTGGTTTAATTCACAATGTAAAATGTCCACAGAAAGAAGCTCAGACACGAAGATGAGCGAAGCTATCACTCTGTTCTTCAAGCAGTTGGGATAGCATTAACTAACGTGTTAGCACAAACATAAGCGTATCCTTGGCTGTCAGATCTTAGTTCCCAAACATGGCAGTGTCTCCATAGGAAAAACATGCTACCAAGGCCACTGATCAGCTTCTATTTATATATATTTTATATATAAATATAAAACACACACACATATAAAACAAAAATAAAACTCTAAAAACAAACCAAAAATTTAAATTAAATAAAAAAATAACAAAAAAGTAAAATAAAAACCTTCTAAAACCAAAACAAGGCAAAACACAAAAACAAAGTTACATTTTAAAAAAGAGGCAAACATACACACAAACAAAAAAAAAAAGTAAAATCTTCTAAAAACCAAAACAAATAAAAAAATAAAATAAAATAAAAAACAAGAAAAACAACAATGAAAACAAAATCTTCTAAAAAAAAATATATAAAAAATAAAAAATAATATATATATATATATATATATATATATACATATATATATACACCAAACAAAAAGGAAAACAAAGGGCGGATTCCAAACAGAAGTGAACATCCTTCGAAGTGTGAAGTGTGTTCTTTGAAGGGTGCAGGGCACTACTGTCTCGTGTAATCGTTTGGAACTCCCTCGACGAAGGGAATGTCTGACCAAATGTTACCTTGACAACGCTGCGCGTGCGTGCAGCATTCAGCACTCCATCAGTTGTTGCAAATAAATATTTATTACTATTATTATTTTATTCAAATATTGTCTACTCGTGTCTTATTTACTATTAAACATTTTCAAACTAAACCTGCTTAAACTTGCTTACACTACCATTGTAAATCCTTTTTCTATCACTGACGAAAAATATTTTGTCTTACATTAAAATAGACAAATTTAATTCGCCTATTCTACTTACATTTGTGTGGGAAGTCGAAATCAACCCCAACTTTACTTTAAAAAGCATTGCAAGATCCACTAACCGAAGATCACATGATCACAAACGGAAATCACTTCTGTGAAGTGACCATCGCATGTTCCCTTCGCTAACGGACTTCTGGAAGGGCTCTTCGTGAAGGGATTCAGTTGTTCACTTTCGTTTGGAACATCCCTACAAATGGTCCGAAGTGCCCTTCAAGGGCGCAAAAAAGCCGTTTGGAATTCACACAAAAACAAAACCTTTGGAAAAAAAACAAAAAAAAAAACTAACGAGAATGTAGTTTACATACCCCTGTGAGTTTATCCAGATTGTCTTCCAGCACTTTTACAGTGAAGAAAAATGCTCGCTTGGCCAAAACTTGTCGGTCCACATCTCGCAAGTACTTCCTATAACACACAACATAAAAAGATGTGATATGTCCTTGCATTTAAATGCTTCATGCCATATGCTTCATATATAACAAAATAGGAAAACAAACATACAAAAAAATGGATGATAGCTGTATGTAATGCTATACATTTTCAAAGAATATTTAAAAAATTTCAAACAACATTCATAACAAACATGCAAGACAAGGGTAACTGAATAGTTCACAAGCATTTAGCAACACTACATTTCAAGAGGCTACTTCACTCCGTTTCCTGTTATAAATATGCACATTTAATTAAATGAACCAAACAAAATAAACAAATTAAATATTTGCAATCTCTTACTTTCCCTGATCAGGGGTTCTCTGAAGCATGAGGGAGATTTTAAGTAAAGTGTGGTGATCTTTCAGTTGAGACAGAACATCCAGCAAGAGCACGATGGATCTGTTCATATGAGATGCAAAACTCCCAGGACGATCGATCTCATCTACTGGAATACGCCAGATGCCCTGAGGGAGAGAAGGAGAGAGCCATTAGCAGAGAGAAGAGGAGTTGCTCTGCATGAACTGAGGCATCAGGACAGCTTTAAGCCCGGCGCTAGCTGTCAGATCTGGCTCCTGTCTCATTTGCCAAACAAGCCAGCATCTCCACAGGGAAAACTGATGTTACCAAGGCCACTGCTGAGCTTCTCTTTACAGCACAGTCCAAAAAATACATAAGGGCCAATTATAAACACAATTCAGTGCTTCACGAACATCTCTGATTGAGCAAAACAAACCTCCAGGCAAGTTTATTAACATTCACAAAGGTGAACATGCGGAAAGAATGAGTGGACGACTTCGGACAGCGTAGAGCTCATAGAAGGTAAAAATGAGAGCGGTGGTACAGACGAAGAGAAAATGGAGAGAAGTGGAGAGATTTTAATGTTGTAAGGCCATCTGCTCTTGGCTCTTGATGTGTTGGTCTCCGGCCATGAAGAAAATCTGCCCACTGATGAGAAATCTGCCTCAACCCACTCTCACTCTCTCTCTCTCTCTCTCTCTCTCTCTCTCGAGATTCATCTCTCAAGCCCTCTGCTTCATCTCGAGCTGTTCGTCTTTCCCTCCAGTCGTGCTGGTCTGGTGTGTGAAGTGTATCTGGCTGGAAAACAGCAGACTAAACAGAGCTATTGACAGTCAACAGAGATGGCAAACTAATGAAAATGCCAAGAGAACATACTCTATGCAGACACCTCTAGTTATGCAAGCTCGATTTCACGTGGCATAGCATTGTGAAAGAATTCATAGCACAGAATGGTGCATTCTCAGGATGACTGCATGCGTGCAAGAGCAGACATTAACATAAACCGTCTTCCTTTACCCGTTTTCTCTTTTAGATCAACTACCGTATTGTCATGGTGGCGCAACAGTTTGAAGAGAATCTTGCCGTCTTACCGGAAAATATCACATTATATCACAGTAACGCAAGAGTACACGTTAAAGCCGCAACAGTTTGAAGAGAATCTTGCCGTCTTACCGGAAAATATCACATTATATCACAGTAACGCAAGAGTACACGTTAAAGCCAATGTGAAATGATGTTTGACACATATTTTACTTGTATAATCAGAATCTTTAACAAAAAATGTTGGGCAGGGCTTGATTTTATTTTATTTTTGAGAATTTATTTAATTACCAGAACGAACTCAGAAGGTTGGAGTTGTTCAACCAAGTTCTCAGAATGTTCATGACATCGGCCAAAAAGAAAATCATTGTTTATACACTACCAGTCAAAAGTGTGGAATAATTCAGATTTTGTAATATGTTTGAAAGAAGTTTTCTATGCTCACCAAGGCTGCATTTATTCAATAAAAAAAACACATTAAAACTGTAATATTGTGAAACAGAATTACCACTTAAAAGAATGGTTTATTTTTTTCTATTTATTTTAAAATGTAATTTATTCCTGTGGTGCAACACTGAATTTTCAGCATCATTACTCCAGTCTTCAGTGCCACATGATCCTTCAGAAATAAAAAGAAAGAAAGAATGAAAGAAAGAAAGGATACATGATGCACAAGATTGATATATATATATACAGTGGGTACGGAAAGTATTCAGACCCCCTTAAATTTTTCACTCTTTGTTATATTGCAGCCATTTGCTAAAATCATTTAAGTTAATTGTTTTTCCTCATTAATGTACACACAGCACCCCATATTGACAGAAAAACACAGAATTGTTGACATTTTTGCAGATTTATTAAAAAAGAAAAACTGAAATATCACATGGTCCTAAGTATTCAGACCCCAACACTGCAACACTGAATTTTCAGCATCATTACTCCAGTCTTCAGTGCCACATGATCCTTCAGAAATAAAAAGAAAGAAAGAAAGAAAGAAAGAAAGAAAGGATACATGACGCACAAGATTGATATATATATATACAGTGGGTACGGAAAGTATTCAGACCCCCTTAAATTTTTCACTCTTTGTTATATTGCAGCCATTTGCTAAAATATCTATCGCGGTTACATGCTCACATGATGTTGCTGTGCTACATGGTCACGAAATTTTATCATTTGTACAGTGGGGCAAAAAAGTATTTAGTCAGCCACCAATTGTGCAAGTTCTCCCACTTAAAAAGATGAGAGAGGCCTGTAATTTTTATCATAGGTATACCTCAACTATGAGAGACAAAATGAGAAAAGAAAATCCAGAAAATCACATTGTAGGATTTTTAAAGAATTAATTGGTAAATTCCTCTGTAAAATAAGTATTTGGTCACCTACAAACAAGCAAGATTTCTGGCTCTCACAGACCTTTAACTTCTTCTTTAAGAGGCTCCTCTGTCCTCCACTGGTTACCTGTATTAATGGCATTTGTTTGAACTTGTTATCAGTATAAAAGATACCTGTCCACAACCTCAAACTGTCACACTCCAAACTCCACCATGGCCAAGACCAAAGAGCTGTCAAAGGACACCAGAAACAAAATTGTAGACCTGCACCAGGCTGGGAAGACTGAATCTGCAATAGGTAAGCAGCTTGGTGTGAAGAAATCAACTGTGGGATTGATTATTAGAAAATGGAAGACATATAAAACCACTGATAATCTCCCTCGATCTGGGGCTCCACGCAAGATCTCACCCCGTGGGGTCAAAATGATCACAAGAACTGTGAGCAAAAATCCCAGAACCACACGGGGGGACCTAGTGAATGACCTGCAGAGAGCTGGGACCAAAGTAACAAAGGCTACCATCAGTAACACACTGCGCCGCCAGGGACTCAAATCCTGCAGTGCCAGACGTGTCCCCCTGCTTAAGCCAGTACATGTCCAGGCCCGTCTGAAGTTTGCTAGAGAGCATTTGGATGATCCAGAAGAGGATTGGGAGAATGTCATATGGTCAGATGAAACCAAAATAGAACTTTTTGGTAAAAACTCAACTTGGAGGAGTTGTTTGGAGGAGAAAGAATGCTGAGTTGCATCCAAAGAACACCATACCTACTGTGAAGCATGGGGGTGGAAACATCATGCTTTGGGGCTGTTTTTTTGCAAAGGGACCAGGACGACTGATCCGTGTAAACGAAAGAATGAATGGGGCCATGTATCATGAGATTTTGAGTGAAAACCTCCTTCCATCAGCAAGGGCATTGAAGATGAAACATGGCTGGGTCTTTCAGCATGACAATGATCCCAAACACACCGCCCGGGCAACGAAGGAGTGGCTTCGTAAGAAGCATTTCAAGGTCCTGGAGTGGCCTAGCCAGTCTCCAGATCTCAACCCCATAGAAAATCTTTGGAGGGAGTTGAAAATCTGTGTTGCCCAGCGACAGCCCCAAAACATTACTGCTCTAGAGGAGATCTGCATGGAGGAATGGGCCAAAATACCAGCAACAGTGTGTGAAAACCTTGTGAAGACTTACAGAAAACGTTTGACCTCTGTCATTGCCAACAAAGGGTATATAACAAAGTATTGAGATGAAATTTTGTTATTGACCAAATACTTATTTTCCACCATAATTTGCAAATAAATTCTTTAAAAATCCTACAATGTGATTTTCTGGATTTTTTTTCTCATTTTGTCTCTCATAGTTGAGGTATACCTATGATGAAAATTACAGGCCTCTCTCATCTTTTTAAGTGGGAGAACTTGCACAATTGGTGGCTGACTAAATATTTTTTTTCCCCACTGTATATACACTATTTAGATTTTATTATATTGATTTATTAAATCACTTACTAAATAAATCTAGTTAAACATAATTAAAGCATGTTTCCCAGAAACATGTTCACTAAAATAACACAAGAAACAATATTTAACCACTTTCATTTATATCTATCGTCATAACAACAAACAGAAATATTTACCGATACAGCAAAAAAAAAATTTGTAAATGAAAGATTTTTTGGAGTATGTTTTACAAGAAAATACTATTTTAGTCTTTGTACTTCAAATGTTCGCTTTAATTCAATGTATTACTTAACAGATTGTAATTATTTGTGAAATTTGCTATCAATTTTTTGAGTGAAAAAAAATTGTCTTTCAGTGTACATGTATTTTAACTAAAACATTTTAACATATGAAATTCAATATATTAAAGTGACATGGAAATCTTGTGAATGTTTATGTTGGTTTGGCACACATAAATCCGATTCGCTGAAACAAGCAGTTTGAACTGATTCACAAAAATGAATCAAACTTACTAACTATAACGCTGTTTTGAATAAAAATTTTAAATAAGAGTTTCATGTTATTAATACTATTAAGACCCTCATACTCACAAATTGTGAGACAAGCCAAATAAAACTGCACTTCTTAATGCCAAATAAAAAGCACATCAAAACCATCCTGACAAAAACAAAGTGGCTTAAAATATACTATAAATATTCAACATATATCAGCCAACTTTACCTTTGAATCATAAACACCAGACTCTCACAGGCCAGCATCAGTGGCTAATGCCATAACACAAAGTTTTAGATGTGAAACAGCAGTCCATAGAGAGAAGCTGCCAAGAATGAGTCAGTGTGTGTGTGTGTGTGTGTGTGTGAGAGAGAGAGAGAGAGAGAGAAAGGCTTTTGCCCTTTCACTGCAGGCATTACCCAAAGCCCCTTCAGCAGCACACAGTAGACGGATGGATACAGGAAAAAGAAAGGAGGGAGTGTATCCTGATGGATAGATATGGGAAGGAGGCGTGTCCAGAAGGATCAGCGGATGGAATGCTATTAGACAGGTCTCTGGCACAGGACCCTCGAACCGCTGTGCTACAGTCCAAATAACACGGCTTTACGACCCGATTACACACATGAGCTCAGTCATTCCTGCACTGCAGCAACTGTTCTTCTCATCAGCATGTTTACAAGATGTGGGGTTGTCTCATAACTGTGGGGTTTGCATCAATAATACTATTATATAATTTCCAGTCAATAATTAAAGTAATGTTCATAACAAACAAAGTTTGTTTTCCAAAATAACTACAGTTGTTTTATCAATTAAAATAAAATAGATTACAAATCAAATATCATGATTTCTCTGTAAATAAACTGTATTTGCAAATTAGACTTCCTTTAAAAATGTATTGCGCTTAGTTTTATGAGAAGAAAACGTGGATCAAACGTGATTGACTTAACATCCTCCAAACAAAGAAAGCTAATTATTTTACTTCTGTTCAGTTACAACTATTCTGACCAGTGTTTTAGAAGGTGCATGCATTAACTGTGTAAACGTAATGGTGTTAAATATATAAAGTCTTGAAGAACAAACGTTAGCCTCGGATTAAAACACTGACGTTTGTAAATGAGTTTTAGATTGAGTGCAAAAATGATGCTTCTGTTGTTTCAGCAACTTGTTTTTAACGTTGGCTTTGCTGTTACGATAACTACACTAGCATTTGATATAAGTGTGGCTTTTTGTGTCAGTGAGAGCTTGCACCACAGGCTGACAAGACTGTTTACAAAAAGAAGAGACATTATGGGAGTGAATGGTATGTCCCTTTCAAAAGGTTAAGTATTATAGGCAAGTGCTCTGGAATTTGATACACAAAGAGCCTCGTTCATTCTCCATTTCTTTTTTTCTGGGAATCCCCACATCTCCAGAGGTGAACAAATAAATGATAGCCATGATCATATGAGTTTAGCCATGAAAAAGAGAGGGAAAAAATAAAAACAATGCTTCCACAGCAACCAAAAAAACTTCCTGATGACTAACAAGAGTGAATCCAGCCACTCATCTGCTTCTGATTAGCATATTTCCATTATTATGAGAAGGATAACTTTTTGACTTCAACTAAAATAAGCTCCTGAAGATTTAAGATGACGTACACGACACAAATTACTTAAATTACTAATAAAAAAGGTACCAAACCATACAAATTTACTTAGAGCAGTCTTGAAAAGACTAAACTCGCTGACCATTGAAAGAAGAGCAAGCCGTCATGTCTGTTTTAGGCCTACAGCTGCTCCTAATGCGACCAATATAATCTGACAGCAAAATCATTGAATTGAGCCCAGCAGACACAGGGCTTCCCTCACCATGTGAGCCCAGTCCTCTGAGCACGAGCTGCAAAAAAAAAAGTCTGTTTTCATTAGTGAAGAAGAGTTTAAAACGATGGAAATTAAATCCTCCATTAGTAAAAAAAATAAAATAAATATATATATATATATATATATATATATATATATATATACTTTCTCAGCTGCCTTCAATATAAGCAGTGCAAACCAGCAGAAGAAGCTGCAATGTGGAGATTTCAAGAACGCTGCAAGATATTTCTGATACGCAGTTCAGATTCAACACGTTTGACTAACTAAGCGAAACTAGAACACATCAAATTCATGAATTTTATCTCAGGGATTCCCCCTAGACACCTAACCTCACCTACGTTAAAAGTGTCAAGCACGAATTATAGTATCTAAAAGTATCCAGAGAAGCATCTGCACTCCACAACTGCAAGCCAAAGAGGAACACAAGGAAAGTGGGAACAAGGCAGAAGGAGGTTCCCAGTTTTCTGACGCATCCGCTGCACTTCATAATTCCATCTCTGGTCATTACTGCTGTTTGCATTGATGAAATGCAGGACTCCGGTGAGAGCACTAGCTAACTATTATCTGCGTCACACGTGAGAAGAGTCAATGCTCTCAAACGCTCACTTTCTTCGTCTCGCTCTACTACACATATCTTTTTTTTTTTTTTTTTTAAAGAACGTAACAATCTCAAATACAAGCAAGCTGACACTTTTCCTTCCCACCTTTTATTCCAGGAGCAAAAACAGAAGGAAAAGGAAACTAAACAGGAAAAGCAAAAGGAATAAACTCACCATCACCGAGGAGAGCTACTCCACGCTCTGCCTGTATGAAGTGTGTGAGTAAATGGGATGTTTAGATATTTTTTAACGTTCCAGCGAGAGAAGGCGAGCTGAAGTCCAGGCTCGAGAGAGTGGGCTGCACGCGTGCGGCGGGAGGAGAAAAGGAGAGATGGCTGAACGAGTGTGCCTCAAACAGACGAGCACTTGCTCTCCTCTCTTTCCAACCCTGCCATAGCAAAACAAAACGCCCACGCTTCTCTTTCTCTGCTCTGACCCCAGCGCGCTCGCTCGTGCTCTTGCTCCTTCTCTGTACACAGACGGAGAGACAGCCCCTTCAGAATGCAGCCAGCCAATCAGAGACGGACTCTGTTTCTCAGCCCAGCAGTACACAACCACTCAAACATACACAGAGAGAGAGAGAGGTGAACGACAGGAGACAGAAAACAAGCAACAGGATGTTAGTGTGGGGCAGAGGGAGAAGGGTGTATATGAACACAAACACAAAGATTAGAGACAAGATTAAACAAGAACGGAGAAACAAGAAAGATAAGAAAAGAGACCAATAAGAGACCAAAACAGAAAAAACAGGGAACAATGGGACAAGAAAAGAGAAGAGGTGAGACCAGAAGAGGAGAGACTGGATGAAAGAGGAAAAGAAGGTGAGGTGAGATGAGATAAGGAGAAACAAGAATAAAAGTGAACAAAGAAGGAGAGAAGAGAGATGAGAAGATAAGAGACAATAACACACCAAAAAAGAGAAAACAGAATAGACAAGAGGTGAGACAAAAACAGATGAGACAAGATGAGACAAAAAAAGAGAAGATATGAGACAGCATGAGAGTAAAAGAGAAAGGAAGACAAAAGAGGAGATAGGACAATAAGAGAGAAACAGAGACAGATGAGAAGGGAAGAGACTAGATGAGAACAGAAACAAAGACAAAAAAAATAGAAGAGAAGTTAGATGAGAGGACAATAGACAATAAGATAGAGACCAAGAAAAGAGAAGAAAACACAAGAGACAAACTGAGACAAGAAGAGAAGTAGTGAGACAGACCGAGAGAAGAAGACAGTAGAAGAGAACAGAAAAGGGAAGAAAAGAGACGAGACAATTAGAGGACAAGAGAAGAAAAGAGGTGAAACAAAAAAAGACTAGGACAGACGAGAGGTGACCATAAGAAAAAATGAGACTAGTTGAGACAAGGTGCGACAAGAAAAGAAAAAGGGAGGGGGGCGAGAGGAGAGTAGGAAAGAGAAGAAGAGAGACAAGAAAAAAAGTGAGATTGAGAACAAAAGAGACAGTGAGAATAGAGAATAAAAAGACAAGATGATGCAAAGACAAGATCTGAGACAAGTAGAAGACATGAGAAGAGACAAGAAAATAAGAAAAGGAAAGATGAAACAAGATGAGACAAAATACAAAAGGTGAGAGGAGTGTTTTGAGTTGATTAGCTGATTGGCATGTCACCATATTCTAATTTGTTGAGATAGTGAATTGGTGGGTTTTTGTTAAATGTGAGCCAAAATCATCACAATTAAAAGAACCAAAGACTTAAACTACTTCAGTCTGTGTGCATTGAATTTATTTAATACACGAGTTTCACAGTTTGAGTTGAATTACTGAAATAAATGAACTTTTCCACGACATTCTAATTTATTGAGATGCACCTGTACATGAGAAGAGAAGAACTTCAAGAAGATGAAACAAGAAGGGAGAAGAGGCGAGAAGAGATGAGAAAAAAGTGAAAAGAGATGAGACAAGAAGAGAGACGAGAAGCTGGGAAAATGTTTATGTTGCAGTCACTGAGGCGCAGAGAGTGCAGAGGTGTATCTCTGCCATACAGCTCTAATTTCCCCTTCTCTCTCTGTTAATGTTTGTGCTTTTCCACTGAGACAACAACAACACACACAAACACACACACACACACACACACACACACGGCATTTCCAACCTCATTCTGCTAAAAAGAATGTCAAGATGCAAATCGTGCTGACCGTATCTCTACATGTGAACCACAGGTGCTTGTTCGGCTGAACTTTTACAAATTTCAGACATCTGAAGAAAACTGGACAGGAAGTAAAGTAAAATAAAATAACATACAAAAATAAAACAAAATAACAAAAAAAAAATTAGTAAAAGGTTTATCAGTTATAGGTGTGATGCTGAAAGAAATGAAGACAAATGAACATGATCCAGGCAGCTAGTCTGTGGCTCGGGCCAGTGGTCCAGTGAGAGCAGGAGAGTGGGTGGCTACATATGCAAGCGCATATGCCTGAGTGTGTCATTTTATGTTCAACAGAAGAAAAAAAAAAAACTCATACAGGTTTGGAACAGCCTGAGGTTGAGTAAATGACAATTCTCTTTTTGGGTGAATTACCCCTTTAAATCTGCACATTTTTTGAAGGATACCATTGGGCAACATGGAATACCTGTTAGATTAAAGGGATAGTTCACCAAAAAAAATTTAATTACCCCATGATTTACCCTCAAGCCATCCTAGGTGTATATGAGTTTCTTCATTCAGACAAATAGTCAGCTTTATAATGGCAGTGAATGGGGGTCGAGATTTTGAAGCCCAAAAAATGTCCATCCGTCATAAAAAGTGCTCCACATGGCTCCGGGGGATTAATAAAGGCCTTCTGAAGTGAATCAATGTGTTTGTGTAAGAATAATATCCATATTTAAAACTTTATAAACCGTATACTGTACACGCGTTCACGTGAGAGTGGTGCACCAGCGGATGATGTAGGACAGGGGCCTCCAAACTCGGTCCTGGAGGGCCAGTGTCCTGCAGAGTTTAGCTCCAACCCTAATTAAAAACAAATACTTACTAGGCATACTATAGACTTCCAGGCAGGTGTGTTAAGGCAAGTTGGAGCTAAACTCTGCAGGACACCGGCCTCCAGGACCGAGTTTGAAGATCCCTGATGTAGGACGTAGGTGTAGCGTAAGCTCTGGTGAGAATATGCTAGCTAGTCTTGTGAGAACCAAGTTTTGTTTACAGCAAAGGAAAACCAGTCTCCTCCATCCTCGTTTTGTATCTCTAATTTGTGACACACAGTGTTTTGCTTTGCTCTTTCCTCTGCGCTTCTGCGTTCGTCACTTCTCACCAGAGCTTACGCTACGCTTACGTCCTGCATCATGCTGGAACGTCACTGGAACGTCACTCTCTCGTGAACGCGCGTACGACAGTTAGCGGAAGCTAGAGGTTATGGTTTATAAAGTTTTAAATATGGTTATTATTCTTACACAAACGCATCACTTCACTTTATGAATCCCTCAGAGCCGTGTGGAGCACTTTTTATGATAGATGGACGCACGTTATTGGACTTCAAAATCTCAAACACCATTCACTGCCATTATAAAGCTGGGAAGAGCCAGGACATTTTTTAATATAACTCAGATTGTATTTGTCTGAAAGAAGTAAGTTATATACACCTAGAATGGCTTGAGGGTGAGTAAATTATGGGGTAATTTTCATTTTTGAGTGAACTGTCTCTTTAAAGAAATAACCATAAAAAACATCTCTAAAATGCCCACCATAATACAATGCAAAAGCTCTTCAGAAGGCGCCATGAGCCCTGGACCGGATGCTGCTTGTGTATGTGAGGATTTTCCCATAAGCTCAGAACAGGTGGGTACGAGGTTGGTGTATCCTAGTGGGCAGAGCTCTGAAGCCCAGCGAGCTATGACGCCCGAGTGTTTTTATACAGCCATGTGCCAAAACTGACAAAACCACAGGCTGCTTCCTCCCAGCGACCACACCCACAGCCAAAGGTAGACACACTAACAAAACACTAATGTTACGGCCTCAGCTCTGTGAAGACTGTACCAATGTGCCAAAAGGCCACTGGGCAAAACAGCAATAACACATGTGTACACACCATAGTGATGCCATCTGTCTGCCTCACGGTGTGCAGCGAGGACTGAAAATCCAGCCAGTTCAGGGCATTTTCAGTGAGGAGTCGTAATCGCTCTGGATTTGTGTGTGTAGAGGGGTTTTACTGCACTGTATCGAAGGATCTCATGATGGCATACATCACACACATGTGTATGAACAGCAGACTCACTCTGCCAGATAAACACACATCACTAATATCTCCAGATATCTCCTAAATTTGCTGTGATACGGTGAACTTTGACATAAGTGTGGCTGCATGCTTGTGTGACTTACGTTGAACAGATTGGTCTTATTCCTCTCGCAGAAAAGTCCTTGTGCCGGCATGTGCTTCAGCTGTTGCCATGGGACACTGCTCCCTAGCAACACGTCTCGTGCCCATTGCAGGTTCTGTGAAAACACAAACATATTCAGTCAGCTCTGTATGCAGGAGGGTGAGAGAGTGTGTGATGACTTGAACCGAGTGAAGTCGGAGGAAAACCTGCCCACTTCACTCGCACACACACACACCTGATGGAATACTAGAGTCCTGCTGAACTGCGCAGTATATACTATTTAATGAAAAAGTAGGCCGTATGTGAAACAGTATGCAGTAGGTGAGGATAAACATTTCAATTAAACACAGTGTAGACTTTGCTGTAGTACGCAGTGATTCTCTCTAGTTTTGAGAAAACAGTATGCATTAGCTAGCAATGAACATTTCAAACTGTATCACACTACACTGTCATGTGACTTTAATTAATTATGCAGTTATACACTATAGTCAACATTTGAAGTGGATCAAAACCTTTCATCAAAGTTGTCCTAAAACCAAAATACATTCTTGTCTTAGGACAACTTTGATTCACTTTTTTGATCCACTTCAAATGTTGACTACTGTATATTGCTTACGCTGCAGTGTCATGTGACTAATGAAGTATGCAGTGATAGTACATACTGAATGCTGCCAACTAGTTTTGAGAAAACAGTATGTAGTGATAAATACAGTATCTGAAAGTATTACACTACATTGCCACATGACTTTAATGCAGTATGCTGTGATTATTAGTATATGCTGTATATTACCTACTAGTTATACAGAAAATAGTATGTGACACAGTAGGTAGTGATAAACATTTCAAACTGTATTACGCTGTACTGTTAAGTTTGCAGTGATAGAACAGACTGTGCATTGCCTACTGGTTTTGAAAAATGTCAAAAGGCATGCAGTAGGTAGTAATCATTTCAAATTGCAGTTTGCTACATTACCAACACATGAAATCTAGTACTTACACTGCCTGTTGTTTTTTAAAAAGGTATGTGAAAGAGCATGCAGTAGGCTCCTTACTGCAATGATAGTATATACTGTGTAGTGTGTACTGCCAGCCTGATTGTTTTTTAACAGGTGTGTCAAGTGTAGTATACTGTGATGTATACCGCCTACTGAGCTTTTTAAACATAATATGTGAAATTGTATGCTGTAGGTAACAATAAATGTTCTGAAATGTAGTATGCTGATTTTTTTATACTGCATCCTGTGTATGCATAAACTGAACACTGTGTTTTTTTTTTGAGAGAGAGCTTTTCTTTTAAGGTGATGAGACGAGTAGGCCAAGTACGGTAACCCATACTCAGAATTTGTTCTTTGCATTTAACCCATCCAAGTCTACACATACAGCAACATTTGGGTTACAAGTCCGACGCTAACCATTAGGCCACTACTCTGCCGTGCAAAGGCAAAAGACTGTAACTTTGATTTTTGTCGAAAATGAGTTATTGATATTTTTGGGACATTCAAGACATCCTTTATCATGTGCATAAATATCTTCTTCTAAAGAGTACATTTCGTTGTTTTTCCGAGAAAATAATGGGTTGTCTCAACCGTAACTTCGAAAAGCCTCGGAGAACCCAAGGCAGAACACCGTATAACAACAGTTACGGCTATTTCACTTTGTTTGGAACGCTCAAATTGAGTTATGGCATCTGCCTTTGTTTAGCCGTGCGTCAAAATGAAGTTACGGTGCTGGCTTGGAGTTATATGGTGTTCTGCCTTTTTCTTTTTCCTGTCCATTAAAGTCTGCCACATTTTAATTACGGTGTAGACAAACAAATTAGATAGATCGCGATCTACCAAACAGCTCCATATAACAAAGCACTGTAAAGACTAGGTATCTTGGCAGCAATACGTAATAACCTTTAAAGATTTTTTTTTCTTTTTGTAATGCAGATTTTTCACCAGGCTGTCACTTAGTTGGACGTGTGTGGACTCGAATGCCGTAGCTAGCATGATCAATCATAAAATCATTAGCCTACTAACAGTTCGCAATTAAATCCATATCCTACCTTTTCTTATAACCTGATCAAATCAATCCATGGCAATGAACATCATCGGAGATGTTTAATCCACAAGCATTCTGAGCATTATTCCTGCTTGCTGGCGTTCACATCAATCCATAAGTCGTTCTTTTAGTTTAGGCTATTTAATATAAAAGTCAATATAAAAGCAATTATGCTGTCTAACATTCTTTTACGTTAATGAGCATAGCAAATAAATTGGTATCCACTGTATCCACTCACATGTTTACATTTTAGTCTGCTTGTTACGGTCAAAAAAAAAAGAGAAAACATTAATACAGTCACATTAGTATATGCAATAGCCTATATGAGATAGCCCATGATCACTAGATTTTATACAGGTGTTACTATAACGATTTTGTAAATGGTGATCAGCAACCAAATATTGATAATGTGGAAGTTACTGCCTTTTGGCTTGGTGTGACTTCTCATGTTTTGCAGACAATGCAAAGGCAGAGTACATTAACTTCAAAATAGGGGTAAAAATCAAGTCTGAACTCACAATTTTTTAATGTCGATAATTTTCATTACCAAAACATCTAATTGTTAAATTTCCAGTGTCCTACCTATAATTAATTTGGCTGGACAAGCAAAACAACTTTAAAGTAATTTTTCGCAGTTGCACACTCTAGCGAGTTAAGGTCTTTTGCCTTTGTAGGGCAGAACTGCCCCGTTTCAAATTAAATTATGCTATTCTATTGTCACATAACCTCACAAAATATGATTTTGCATTTAGTCCAATTTTGAGTTAAAAATTCTTCTAGTAGTCAGGGTTGCCATGTCTGTGTAACTACTGTGTGCAACTTAAAACTAGCAAAATCACGGTCAAAACTAGCCCAATAGCATTCTGGGGCAAACTGGCTATTATATTCACTCCAAAATTGTGTTCTGGGGTGGAGGGAGTGATGGCAGGGGTTGCACTTCAACCGTGGACTAAAAACACAACCCACGGCAACTGTATGAATATAACCCAATTCCACAGAAAAACTTGGGACTTGGCAACACTGCTTGTTAATTTGTCACACTGGAAATCGGTTAAATCCCATTGCATTGTGGGACTGCAAATACAGTACTATTAATTTTAATCTAACCAAGCAGGTCATCCAGATATTCTATACATAAAAACTTTGCATGACCTGCCTTACTGAACCCAGGAAAATACAGAAACAACTTTAAAATGTAGACAAACCATTACAGCTAAAGACTGAATGCTAATCCAAACTCTTGTGACACTCCAATATAATTACACTGTATCATCCCATCAAATCCATTTCCACACCGCTAATTCGCCGTTAATGAACACATAACATCAGAGCGCTGCAGTCTTCTTTATTAGGATACAGACACACACGTATCTCTCACTGTATCTCACACACTGTACAAAAGAGAGCTCAAATGCTGTTTGGGGCCATTCACTAAATCCAAGATCTAAATTTCCATGCTTTCGCCTTGGGAACGAGTCGGGTGCGATTAAATATGTTGTGGCGATTATAAAATCTCATGGTGGGGTGATTAAATTTCAGAGCTGAACAATCTCTGCTCAAAGATCAGACAGATTTCTCAGTGTGAGGGGATGGAGATGACATACGTGAGTCCGTTTGGTAAGAAAGTGTCTGAAAAGAGCACAAACACGTGCAATGGAGAGAGAGAGAAAGAGACTTATAGAGAAAGAGAGAGATGGCATGATATAGTGACTCCAAGTCTGACATGTAAAATAAATATTGAATAAACTATTGGCTCATTGTGCATGCAATCATAATGAATAAGAACCGAAACTTCCAAGCTTCAAAAAAGGATGCACTATAACAGTATTTATTTCAGGTCTTCTCTTATAATAGACTGAAATTTTAAGTCATTATTCAGTAATAAACAGAGGTTGCACTGGTGCCACTAACCAGTTTGATTAACCTATAAACACTGCCATTTCTGTTGCGTTTGAGAAACATTAAACAGCAAACGGGCCAGAAGCGGAACAAAACCACACCACACTGGCCAATTATCAGTTAGTCTGGAGCCCTGTAGATTGAAATTTAAACCATTATTCAATGATAATCTTCCTCTCCAATGAGCTGTTAACCATTGCTTTAAAAGCAAGTACTTCTGTACTTTTACTCAAGTAAAAATCTGTCTTTACAACTTTTAATTGTAATGGAGTAATATTTGACCAGCAGTATCTGTACTTTCACTCAAGTAATGGAGTTGAGTACTTTGTCCGCCTCTGGCGATTTGTGAATAAATCATTGGGATGGGTACTGTGAAGTGGATCAGCCAATTCATTGAAAAGATCTGACTCAAAGAACAGTTTGTTAAAGAACAAGGCATTGCTACTTTTCTCACATGAACTCACGATCTTCAGTGAATAAATTCAAGAGTTTTTTCACACAAAGCTATCTTGTGTCTTCAGAAGGCTTGAAATATAGTGCACAAGTCATATGAAATATGTTTATGATACTTGTATGGTGCATTTTTGTCATTCTTAATAATTCAGGATGAAAGGAAGTTGGAATGACACGAGAATGAGTAAACGATGACAAAATTGTCATTTTGGAGTGAAGCATTCCTTTAGCTACTGTAATTCAAGATATGACAGTGAGAGATAGAACAAAACAGAAAAGAGAGCATTAGGCTGGATATGAAAGGTTATGCCAGCAGAACATAATCACAGAGATCAGGCTTTAGTCTACCCTATTCTGAAAGAAACATGAACAATAATGCTTTGCATCCTTTTCAAGTGTCCTCCTTCCATTAAGCAGTCACTGATATTATTATACATGGCTATGGATATAACAACCTTCAGTAAAAAAAAAAAACACTTAACATTTCTTTCTTGCGACAAAGAAAGCTGCTATTGTTATGTAGAAAGGGAAGCTAAAGCTTTCATAGAAAATTCACCAGAAAGAAAAAGAGATAATGACATGCAGGGACTGTACGTCAATGTGTTTACACAGAGTTTGAAATGTTGGTTCTAATACAAACAAATGCAGTAATACGCTTTCGGCCAGGGCCCAAAATTACCACCATGTCACACTGGCCAGTGGCGAATGAATTGAGAAACTGAATTTTTTATTATTATTATAAAAAATGTCATTATGACAACATTTTTTCTTGCATATCAGTGACAAAAAGCGCAGGTCGGCATGTCATTTGCAGCATCATTCACAAGATGAATCAGTCTCAAACGCTCGGTCACTAAAACATCAACAGAAATTGTCATTTTGGAGTGAAGCATTCCTTTAGCTACTGTAATTCAAGATATGACAGTGAGAGATAGAACAAAACAGAAAAGAGAGCATTAGGCTGGATATGAAAGGTTATGCCAGCAGAACATAATCACAGAGATCAGGCTTTAGTCTACCCTATTCTGAAAGAAACATGAACAATAATGCTTTGCATCCTTTTCAAGTGTCCTCCTTCCATTAAGCAGTCACTGATATTATTATACATGGCTATGGATATTACAACCTTCAGTAAAAAAAAAAAAACACTTAACATTTCTTTCTTGCGACAAAGAAAGCTGCTATTGTTATGTAGAAAGGGAAGCTAAAGCTTTCATAGAAAATTCACCAGAAAGAAAAAGAGATAATGACATGCAGGGACTGTATGTCAATGTGTTTACACAGAGTTTGAAATGTTGGTTCTAATACAAACAAATGCAGTAATACGCTTTCGGCCAGGGCCCAAAATTACCACCATGTCACACTGGCCAGTGGCGAATGAATTGAGAAACTGAATTTTTTATTATTATTATAAAAAATGTCATTATGACAACATTTTTTCTTGCATATCAGTGACAAAAAGCTCAGGTCGGCATGTCATTTGCAGCATCATTCACAAGATGAATCAGTCTCAAACGCTCGGTCACTAAAACATCAACAGAAATTGTGATTTTGTTCCTCTATTTGCATTTGGGTGGCTCAAAAAAATGAAATTAAAAGGAGTGGTTGATTGCTTTTTTTTCTTGGCTTGATTGTGTTTATGGGGTGCAGTGTAACATGTATTAATGCTTAATTAAAAAAAAAAAAAAAACTATTATTTTTCATATATTTTACCTTTATTGTAAGCCACTGTCTCCATTGTCATTTGAACGGCTGGTTGACTTCCTGTTTCTATGATACCAAATACGCAATGGGCTCAGATTGGTTAGCTGGCCCAGTGTGTTGTGATTCGTTAACCGCATACTGCACGATGTCCGGAAACTTCACGCTCATTACCATTACGGGCAATAGTTGCATGTACTCTGGTGGAATGTGAATAATGGTGTCAATATTGCCTTATCAATTTGAGGTGTGATTACATAGAAGTTTGTTGATGTTTGTACATGTTTGTCTTAGAAGTACGAAATAGCATTTAGCTAACTGGCTACTAAAGCCAAACTGCGCTGTCCTTTGTTTACGTCCTTGATATAACCAAAAAATAATGACAGAATCTATACATGGAAAATAGATTTCTAAATAATAAAACATACTTACAGGTTGGGGCCCAACAAAAGCTGCCTCTGCTTTTAAAGTGGGAACTGCTCCATGTTTCGGTAATAGCCTTTGTGTGAATCCGGCATTGAACATAGCGCAACATGGCCCCACCCCCTTTGTTGCATGCTCCCAGGGGCGGAGTTTATGTAAATTTCTGGGTTTGTAACGTAACGAACCCGGGAAGTAGCTCATTGTAGAATTTTAAAAGACGATATCTCCGTTTGCATTGAACTTTCAGCGCCGTAACTTTGCAGATATTGTTTATGCTCAAACAGCAACATTATACACTAAATAACGTTAAAAAAAGTGACATCGCAATCAACCACCCCTTTAAAAAAAATCCATGTGTCGCCAAATGGGACTCTGGGGAAAGAAATACTAATAGACATTACAGGTATACCTTTCATGGTGAATTTCCCATAAATAAAAGCTGAAGATACACAAGCCACAGCAGATGTTTCCTTTAGTGAGCATCAGACTGAATGTTCAAATTATTTATGGTTTTAGTATTTTTAAATTTTTTTTTGCTTGTAGACTAAGCTTCAAAAGTGTTTTTTTAAGTGTTATTGATAGAAGTATTTTATGCTTACCAAGGCTGTATTTATTTGATCATAAATACAGTAAAAACAGTAATATCGTGAAATATTATTACAATTTAAATGAACAATTTTCTATTGTAATGTATTCTAAAATCCTGAATTTTCAGCATCATTACTCCACTCTTCAGTGTCACACGATCCTTCAGAAATTATTATAATGTGCTGATTTGATGCTCAAGAAACATTTATTATTATTATCAATGTTAAAAACAATATTGTGCTGCTTAATATTTTATGGAAACTGTGATGCATTTTTTTCAGGATTCTTTGATGCACAAAGAACAGCATTTATTTGAAATAAATCTAATTTAGAAAAAAAAATACATAATATGTTATTTACTGTCACCTTTGAGTAGTCCTAATGACTGCGAAAAACAACCACACACCGGCTCTGTGAAAGACTCCTGAAGATGACAAACCACTGGAGTATGGTAGGTTCATTTTCATTTTTGACACTTTTATCGCTTGATACGTTGTATGCTGATGTTATTTGAGTGATTAAAAAAAAAGCTTAATGAAATGTTTTTGATATTCTTTTAAGTACTTATAAATTATAAGTAAAATAAAAAATTCTAAAAGTAATACAGCACTTGATGTCCTCCTATATACCGTATAATAATGTGACGTCTGAAGGGCTTGCAGGCACGCCACTGCTGTGCTTAACAAAGGCCATCAGCCCATTCGAGCAGGAAGTTGATTTATTTAGCACGGGTTTTTACATGACTTGACCACATACTGTATGTAAAGTCAGCATGGGGAATCCCCACTGAACCCATGTGCACACTTACCGACTTCACAAGTAAAAAACAAACGGCAGCAGATACATTAGACTTCAGGCAAGTGTAAGTGGTTTGTTTAGTGGTCAGGGGTGTTACACAACATTCTGGCATTGCGCTTAACTTGGCACTACTGCTCTTTTTACACCCATGAGGTGAGTGGGCACAGTTTTTAATGCCCAGTCTTACTATCTATAGGTTGTGGCATCCACCGTGCACGGGCTTTAAACACACACACACACACACACACACACACTAGTGAATATGATATCACCCTCTTGGCTGAGTTAGTATTAGAGATGCACATATATCTAGAGCTGATTCTGGTGTTCTTGTGCAGTAGATGGTTATTGTAAATCTTCATTGTAGTATCTTTTTTATGTCAAAATACTTTCGTTATGTGCAGAGACAACTATAAGTATACTTACAAGCCAGTTGTAGTGTGATTTCCTAAAATAATCAACACTGACTCAGTCAAGGGGGTGGGACTGAACAAGGTGAATCTCATTAACACCGTCAAGAAATGTCATGGTTATACTTCACCCTAAAATCAAGTAAGGAATAATTGACGACGGGCGTGCATTACACCTCGGGTGTGCTTTATTTTATAATAATTTAACGGACCGGAGTCAATTATTCCGTTTATACTATGGTTCCCACACCTAGAGACATTGTTCAGATGATGTATTTCAAGACATTCGTCCGGTTTTGTCCTTAAAAGACTTATTTCTTACGCATCTCATCCAGCACCTCGGTTGCTAATTCCAAATTGTCATTTTAGACCTAGTAACGGTGGCTTGAGCCATTGCTAGTAATGCAGTTATTAATGCAGTTATGGGAGAGAGAGATTAAGCGTGCGTGAATTAGCTGAGTCTGTGTGTCTCTCAACACTGTTCGGCAGCAGCGAGTCTACTAATAGCGAAACACATCTGCTTCAAGAACAGCGGCGTTATTACCTCGCTTAATGACAAAAGACATGTAGCTTTTAAGTTGCTAAACTATTTTACTGATAAAATCATCAGAGCAGCACTGACAACATGTTTCTGTGCGTGTGTATGTTTCTGTGTGTGTGTGTGTGTGTGTGTGTGTGTGTCTGTCTCTGTGTGTGTGTGTGTGTGTGTCTGTCTCTGTGTGTGTGTGTGTGTCAGTACTGTATGAGTGTGCGTTTGTAAGGGAGAGAGAGTGGGATAGATAGAGTATGTGCTTCCTGTACATAATAAAACATAATTTTGTGGCAAAAACATGGAGATAATTTGTCGTTTTTATCCTATTGTTTACTATATTTATTAGCTTGGTCAGTGTCGCTGTGGGTTTTTGGTTCTTTTGCTGTTGTAGGCTGTAAGGACCTTTGAAATAACTGAAATCATTTGGCAAAGTGATATGGACATGTAATGCGGTCAAGACCTGCCTAGAACTACTTTAGCTGTGAATTTCCCTGAAAATAATCGCACACCTTAGAATGTTCATCAGCCAATCAGATTCAAGCATTCAACAGCCCCGTACTATAAGAAATAATCTGCATAAAGAAAATGAAGACTGTCTCGAAGACCATTATGTAAATTCTTAGTTGTCTACTGTAAATTGAGAAAATATCATTCTGATTAGTATAATGGGAAAAAAGTGTATTATTAAATTATTATTACACTACATATTTAACAGTAAAGTACATCTGTAAATAGTATTTTTGTATGTTTTTAGTATTTGTTATTAATGCAAATTTGTTTTCACAAAGAGAATGAGATTTTTATTTTTATTCATAAGATTCACTGACCTGTTCGACCAATAGCAGAATTTATGAAGCATTCGGTATCATTGGTAAACTTTTATAGTTTTTGTTAATATTCTGAATGAGATTTTATTTTTATATTGTCTTGTTTTCATTTTAATTTTTGAAGTTTCAGTAATTTAGCTTTTTTTTTGTCTATATGGTTTCTTTGAGTTGTAGCTTTTAGCTTTAGTTTATGTAGTTTTAGTTATTTTAGTACTTCAACTTAAACTAAACAAAGGCCAGAAATGCTGCCTTGGCAACTAGCTGAAATAAAGTAAATTTTGTTAACATTTTATTTCAGTTAATATTTTAGCTTTAGTTAACGATAACTAACAGGAAACAAACAGGAAGTGTTTGAAAAACCGGTGTAACAAGTTTTTTTTATTTTTTTATAAGAGAAATAAAAAGTATATGTTTATTTTATTTTTAGTTTTCGATAATGAAAATGAAAAACATGTATAAAAATTTTATTTTTTGTATTTTATAACAGGCATTATAGCATATTATAACATTAATATTTATGTAGTACTTTAAAATATGATGTTACTTGAAATTTTATTAATATTAAATTATTAATATACTAATAATAATTGTTGCATGACTATGCGTTTGGTTACATGACACTTGACAGGTTTGGTAGAATATGTAAAATAGAAGAAAAGTTTGAACTATGTAGTAATTAATAAACTTTAGTGTTTATTGCAGTCCTTCAGAAAAATGTGCCGAGTCAAAATTGTGAATTTCACCAAAATACATTAGCACAACAGGGTTGCAAACCCATCATGGGTGAAAAAGATGCGACCCCTGGGAAGAAATAATTGTAACTATACTTTAAACTATTATTATTTTCAGTGTTGGGCAGTAATGCATTACTTATTAGTAATTTGATTTCTTTTTTAGTAACAGAGAAATTTAACGTGTAACAATTTCCAAAATAAAAATTAGAGTATAGTTCCAAGTCAAGGTCTCTATATGTTACCGCTGTGTTACATCATTGCCAACAGAATGCAGTGTTTTATCATCTACAGTAGATTTTAAAAAGGGTGTAGCACACGCGACGTCCTCTACCTGAGATCTACTTTGACTGGTAAGCGCCTGCGAGGCGGATACTACCAACCAAAAAAAAAACTCAGCTTGGAGAGAGAAAAGTACACTTTCTATTTTGAATTTATTTCTGTCAAAGGCAAGAACATTATTGTGCGTTGCCAATTATGTGGGGCGAAGAAAATCTTTTCAACCGTGAAAAACTCCACATCCTATTTAAAACACCTGAAAGAGCAGCACAGCACGGTAAAACTTCGAGAAAGTACTGGGCGCGGAGAGCAGTGCGTCAACTTATACTGTCGAGTCCAGTGCTAGTGGATTAGAGACCTGCATTCCCGCGGGACCCGACGCAACAGAGTGCGGCGCGGGATGAGATTTGATGGGCGGGTGTGGGTGGGTAGAGACTCGTGTGTGTGAGCGGGATGCGGGAGAATAAAATGATTCGCTGGACTCACGCAAAATAGAAATATCTAAACATAAAATATCCAAAAACAAATAAATTGTTATTCATCCATTGCACAAAAGCAACAAGAAAACTAAATGTTATAACTGAGAGATTGTACAGTTTATAACAGCTTTTAATAGAGATTATAAAGGGAGTGCTCTTTGCTCCAATTCTGCCATGCCAAACCATGCACGCAGCAGCCTATGCTTGCTTTTAGTTAAAAATAACAGTGCTTTGTGAATGTTAATGCTTTAATAACATTAATAATATTTTATGGGTAGCGTTTATGCTGGGATGTTGTGGCTAGGCAACACGAAACTTACCATTTCATGCAAATGTCATGGATGTACAGAAAAAAAGTTACGTAACTATTGATGTAACTAATTACTTTTGAAATAAAGTAATCAGAACAGTAACTTGATTACTTTTAAAAGGAGTAATCAGTAATTTAATTACATTTCCAGATTAACAACACTGATTTTTTTTTTTTTAGAGTTAAAACAAAAAAAAGATATCTACTTCATTTGTCTCAGACCACATGCAAGTTTGCATTCCTGTATTTCAGTGGTGCAGAAATTATACACTGTGAGGTGCGTGTACAAAGTGTGTGTGTGTGTATATGCGCACCTTGTGTTTCTTGCTGTAGGAGTACAGGTGGGCCAGACGATAGAGACTCTTGTAGTGTTGCGGGTAGCGACTCAGACACAGGAAGAGAGACCTCACACACACTTCCACTAGCGTTTTCCTCTGCTCTCTCCATCCCGGCGGAAGACACTTAGGCAACTCTATCACCTCCAGCGGAGGCGGCGGCTCTGGCCTGCGCTTGCACTCACTGGAGGAGCTGGTCTGGGGGTGGGGTCTGTGTGGTTGGGCGGAGTGCAGTGGCAGAGGTGGAGCTTGGGTAGGGGTGTCTGTGGTAGGGGTTTTGGGGACGGAGGCCTCAGGGGAGGTGATGGATAAGGTGGTGTCTGAAGACTCTTGTGTGACTGAAGATTCTTGAGAGAGTGTGGCAGAGCTGATATCCATGTTCTTGTCCTCCAAGGGGCCTGTGGGATTTTAGATATTGATATTTGCAGATATTGAAAAGCAATGCTTTTATTGTAAAAAGCAACAGAGTATGAATTGATAATCTACTGTGTTTAGTGATCCTGGCAAGACAGAAATTGGCTGAATTTCAGGAAAACTGTCAAGAACATGTCTGGCTTTTATTTCAATCCAATATCAAAAGAAAATGCTAAGAAATTATGGTAGCACTTTATTTTAAAGACCAGTTCTCACTATTAACTAGTCGCTTATTAGCACACAAATTACTAGTATATTGGCTGTTTATTAGTACTTATAATATTAATGCCTTATTCTGCATTAACTAATTTTAGATCCCTTAATCTCTACCCCATACTTAAACTTAACAACTACCTTATTAACTATTAATAAGCAGAAAATTAGGAGTCGTAGTTAATAGTTAATTAATAGTGAGAATTGGTCCCCATACAAAAATGTGACTGAAATTATTTTTAGATTAAAGAAAATTAAGACATTTTCAAGACATTTAAGATCATTTTACATTCAGTTATTTTTTTGAGTTATTTAATCATTTCATTTTAAAAAAAAATGAAACAAAAAACTAATTACAATATTTATATACAACCGTACAAAAGTTTGGGGTTGGTGAGTGTTTACAAAAATATAAGAATACAATATGGTAAATATTAACACTAAATGCTAAATCTTAAATAAATTTTACCACAATTAAGCCAATATAATTAGATTGTTTAACCATAATGAGAATATGACGGGAGATGTGCCTAATAACCATTAAGTATTTACTGGTTAATCTGTTGGCAGCCACCTTTATCATGATTATTATTATGATTGTAACCATGTGTTAACCAGTTCGGGAGTCACTCCTGAGCTCCACAGACAGAACAAACAGTTATAGTAACAGGGTTAAAAATTCATAAATCATAAATTATTTCCAAAACGTTGCATTAAGTACGCGTTTAGAAGAACTGGGATCAATACCTGCATCCTCTGATGTGGCCGGTTTCTCTTTTCCAGTGGCATTTGATTCTTCCGGAAAAATACTACACTTCTCAGAATCGACCTTGTGGCTGCTGTCCTGTGAGCTGGTGGCGTCCATGAAGACATCCTGCAAGGAGCTGGAGTCCGACATGCCAGCAATGCTGTCCTGACTTTGCTCTGATTTAGGGGAAAAAAAATATACCACACAATTACACTCATTCAACAAGAGCGTCCTCCTCAGTCCTTTGTAAATATTAATGTATTTAAAAACACCCTTTATTCATTTATTGTTTCAGAGTAGCCCAATTTGCACAATCCACCAATCAACACGGATCCCCAGATGAATTGTGTGATAACCTCCAATGAACACAAGGCTGGAAACATTTGCTGGATTGACAGATTTACAAATGTAGCTATTCCTGAAGAGCAGGCAGGCGTATGTTGGAACAAGGTTTTGGATTTTAACATGGAGAAAGTGAAATCAAAATTCTGTACCTGAAAACATTTGCTATCATTTTCTACAAATGAAAGGAACAGTAATAAAGTGCTGCAAAAATGAGTCCTAAAACCCGGAAACCAGTTAGAAAGTCAGTAAATTTTTGGTTAAATGCCTGAAATAAGGTCTGTATTTAACACAAACCCAAGATATGTCCATGTTTTTCTATGACATAAAATACATCAGTAATATCCCACTTGTGATTTTTTTTTTAAGATATTACGTGTCTTGAAATACGTAATTACAAGTGGGACTACAAATACTTTCTTTAACATTAAATCAAACGGGTAAACTCATCTATTCATTAGTCTGCTTTTACTGCCTTGTTCTGTTTATAATCGCAATCTTGCAAACTATTTTAACTCAAACTTTCCAATTTGTAGATTTCAACTCTTTCCCCGCCACTGACCAAATTTTCTGTTATTTATGAGATGATGCTTCCTCGCCCTTGATGTAATTTTCCATTTTTTGTGAACAAAACGTGTAAGAATCATAAACTTTTGTTGGTCACTGAGCTTACTGTCTGCAATAATCCAAAAGCCAATTGAAAAATCCTATTCGGGTTTGTAGAGGGGGAAAAAACACCTCATTACTGCAGCACTCTATTAAATGGATAGTTCACCCAAAAATGAAAATTTGATGTTTATCTGCTTACCCCCAGGGCATCCAAGATGTAGGTGACTTTGTTTCTTCAGTAGAACACAAACGAAGATTTTTAACTCAAACCGTTGCAGTCTGTCAGTCTTATAATGGAAGTCAATGGGCTCCACGGCTTTGAGAGTAAAAAAAAACATACACAGACAAAACCAAATTAAACCCTGCGGTTCGTGACGATACATTGAGGTCTTAAGACACGAAACGATCGGTCTGTGCAAGAAACTGAACAGTATTTATATAATTTTTTACCTCTGATCCACCGCAATGTCCAACTGTCCTGAGCGCGTTCACAACATCCGGCGCGTGACGTCAAATAAATACGGTCGGGCAAAAAATTCCACATTGTCTGATGATATATCAAAATCGTCTTCCATTGTGATGACCTGTACTTCTAAATATCTTTAGATCATCGCAGTGCCTGTGAACAGGTCTGCAATCTCTCTGCACTGTGTAAATAATGAGTGACGTATACGCACGACAGATCGCTTCCGCACATGTGACTACTATCATAGATATGTATAGATGCCCTATTCGACCGCTCCAGATACGTTGACGCGTCCGTCATTTTGGATCGTATCGCGGCCCATAGAAACAGTCACTAATGAGGCATCTACTAATATCTATGTCTACTAATGCCAGAGCACGTACATGCGTCACGCGCCAGATGTTGTGAACGCGCTCAGGACAGTTGGACATTGTGGTGGATCAGAGGTAAAAAAAAATTATATAAATACTGTTTAGTTTCTTGCACAGACCGATCGTTTCGTGTCTTAAGACATCAATGTATCGTCACGAGCCGCAGGGTTTAATTTGGTTTTGTCTGTGTATGTTTTTTTTTTACTCTCAAAGCCGTGGAGCCCACTGATTGGCATTATATGACTGACAGACTGCAACGGTTTGAGTTAAAAATCTCCGTTTGTGTTCTACTGAAGAAACAAAGTCACCTACATCTTGGATGCCCTAGGGGTAAGCAGATAAACATCAAATTTTTATTTTTGGGTGAACTATCCCTTTAAGCCACAAAACAAAAATTCTGTCATTATTTACTCACCCTCATGCTCAACCAAATCCATATGCTCTTAACTTTCTACTGCAGAACACAAAATGTTGTAATGTTTTGCTTCTACCTACTCTGAAAATCAATGAGGACAAACTGTTAAAAAGGGGAAAAAAGCACTAAAAAAAGTTGTCTATGACTTATATTCCAAGTCTTCTGATTTGTGAGGAAATTAAAAAGACTAAAATGTAAGTAGTTATTCACTGCTGATATTTCCTTTCACAGTAATTCTCATACCTGATTTGTACTTTTGCATATTCAAACAGATGAATGGACTTTCTCGCTTCAGCCATACAGGTTTGGAAGGACATTACGGTGAGTAATTAATGAAAGAAGTAAAATTTTTTGAGTGAACTATTCCTTTAACAGGTACAGTGGTTTTGATCCAGGTCTGAGGTCAGAGGTTACAGGGCGCATGTTTCAATGCAGTGTCGAATCAGCCTGCTCCTGAGGTAGAGCAAAGCGCTTGAAAATATTGTGCTTTTCAGCAAGCCCAGAAAATAAAGTTAATGTAATTCCTCTTGTGCTGCCCACAAACAAGCAGAAAAAGCCCCTGAGCATGCTGGGAGTGTCAGCATTTGGCACAGAGGGTAGAAATTCATTATCACACACCATCACCTCCATGACACAACAGAGTGCGATGGCAACACACCCCTCCCCTCCACCACAGAACACCAACGCACCCGCACACTCAGTGTGAAGGGGAAAAATGGCGCTGTGTCAGCGCAAATTTGCAGCTTCCTGCAGAGCGCATTAGCAGCTATAGGCCAACACTGCCAGGAGGCCCATTAGTTGGTCTGCTACAGATTTCAACAGGAGCTCAAGAGTATGTTAAAGACACAAAGAAGGTCTAGACGGGACCCGGTTATGTGCTGGGAAGTGCTGAACAGGGAAAATGACAGGCGTTTCAGTGCAGAAAAGACTGATCCGATTGAGGGGAGAAATCATCAACAGAGTAAGAGCGCTGTAATATTAATTGCACAGAAGAAAAGGGCTTTTGTTTTGAAAAGGTCAAGTGTTACTGCATAATAATCTTTGATGTGACCCACAGTAAACATTAGAACAGTGAATAATGGGGTCACTTTCCTCAAAAGCAGAGCGCACAACCAAACTATAGCTCCAATACAGTTATTGTTATTCCAATATAGTGTCAGTTATAAATGTTGAGAATTAAAACAATCAGAATAATGAGCTCAACAGTAAGGTTATTAAAGTAAAAAAAAAAAAAATCTTCAGTGTGAAACAGCTCTTAAGCATGAAATATTTTTCTAATGTAGACTTAAACAAAAATGTAATAAGTGTTTAATTGCGCATTCTCAGTGAAATTCATTAAAAATACCATATTTCAGGAGGTTAGCTACATAATGTTAGCTAAAGGCTGAAGTTGCTCTTAAGGTCCGTTCACATTAGCAAAATGTTGCTGGATAAAATGGTTGTTTATAGTGTAGCGATGTATAAAGCACAGCTCACATAGAAGTCAACATGGCAAATCTGCACAACCAAGTTGACCCCGTTATGAAATCTGCGTGGGGTGAAATCTTTAATCTATTAAGTACTGAATGATCTTTGAAATTCCAGTGAGGAAAATGGAATCCAAGCCCTATGTAAAACTAAGTGCATAGTCACTGTTGAGCTCTATGGTGTTCAGGGTTCTTGACCTTTGGACACACACCAGTTATTTATTCGTGGGGGAACTATAGCTCTGCTTTTGAAGAATGATAGGCGAGCCAGTAGTTTCGTACTATCGGTTGTGCGAGGAAGGGCGTCTGTACCATACACAGATCCTGGCCGCAAAGCAGAGAAACACTGGCAGTAGTCATGGTCACGTGAGAAGTCAGCTGTAGAGGAAATTCAGTTTAGAACACGTTTCATAACCTGGAGAAAAGTCATACAGTTGTATATTTTGTGTATCTCTGTAGTGTGAATAGAGGAGATCTTTCATTATCTGTTGTGCTGAGAAATGGGCAGCTTTTAAAGGTTATTTCTGAGTCATATTTCACCACATTTTGGGGGAAAATTGTGTTGAAAATGATGCCTCAAAGCAAAACCAGGCATCATCATCTTCGTTCAGAATATCTTTTCTTTTGATTTTGAGGTGAAATAAGACCTGCATGTGTTTATGACATTGACACATTAAGGCCCCGATATACTTCAAGCGAAATCAAAGACTTGAACTGTTGTGACAGCATTTCAAACAAAATTAAGCTGAAGCAAATGTCGTTCGTTAGTTTGTTTCGGGAGTTTGCGATCTCCGCCTTCACTGACATGCAAATCTCCAATGAATTGTCTATTTTTTAACTGAGAGGAAAACGCACATATTTACATATTCATCTAAATCCCGTTCTCGTGGTGTTGAGATTGAAAGAACAAAAAAAAGAACTTCACTGCGAGTATATTGGGGCCTTTAAAATCAACAACCATACAGAAGGAGAGTGAATTCATCAGGTCTTGAACTGTTGTATCAGCTGATAAAGACGCTAAACTCATCCACTCACCAACATTTGCAGAAAAAGCCGTTTAAGCTTCCCACTGTCTTTACCAAACCACATTATTCAGAACAACCCACAAGAACAATCTCCCTTGCACATGTGAGCCACGGCAGACACGTTGGTCTAATGTCAGTTTGCACACAGAGCAGTGCGGAGTGCATTGTGGGAAGTCTTTGTTGAATCAGGGAGCTGACCCATCATGCACCCATTAAGAAGCAGCAGGTGGGAAGCAGGTCAGAGGCAGGCAGAGAGGGAGCAGGCAGGAGGCAGCAGGGAGACAGGGAGACTAAAGCAGGCCATGGGAGCGACTGAGGAATATGGGCAACATGTCACAATGTTCACCTTTAAAAATCTGCAGCAAGCCGCTGTGGTTTCAGTGAGGCAATGACATGAGGCCAGCCACAAAAAAATGACTACTATGGTGTTCAGGGTTCTTGACCTTTGTTATTTATTCGTGGGGGAACTATAGCTCTGCTTTTGAAGAATGATAGGCGAGCCAGTAGTTTCGTACTATCGGTTGTGCGAGGAAGGGCGTCTGTACCATACACAGATCCTGGCCGCAAAGCAGAGAAACACTGGCAGTAGTCATGGTCACGTGAGAAGTCAGCTGTAGAGGAAATTCAGTTTAGAACACGTTTCATAACCTGGAGAAAAGTCATACAGTTGTATATTTTGTGTATCTCTGTAGTGTGAATAGAGGAGATCTTTCATTATCTGTTGTGCTGAGAAATGGGCAGCTTTTAAAGGTTATTTCTGAGTCATATTTCACCACATTTTGGGGGAAAATTGTGTTGAAAATGATGCCTCAAAGCAAAACCAGGCATCATCATCTTCGTTCAGAATATCTTTTCTTTTGATTTTGAGGTGAAATAAGACCTGCATGTGTTTATGACATTGACACATTAAGGCCCCGATATACTTCAAGCGAAATCAAAGACTTGAACTGTTGTGACAGCATTTCAAACAAAATTAAGCTGAAGCAAATGTCGTTCGTTAGTTTGTTTCGGGAGTTTGCGATCTCCGCCTTCACTGACATGCAAATCTCCAATGAATTGTCTATTTTTTAACTGAGAGGAAAACGCACATATTTACATATTCATCTAAATCCCGTTCTCGTGGTGTTGAGATTGAAAGAACAAAAAAAAGAACTTCACTGCGAGTATATTGGGGCCTTTAAAATCAACAACCATACAGAAGGAGAGTGAATTCATCAGGTCTTGAACTGTTGTATCAGCTGATAAAGACGCTAAACTCATCCACTCACCAACATTTGCAGAAAAAGCCGTTTAAGCTTCCCACTGTCTTTACCAAACCACATTATTCAGAACAACCCACAAGAACAATCTCCCTTGCACATGTGAGCCACGGCAGACACGTTGGTCTAATGTCAGTTTGCACACAGAGCAGTGCGGAGTGCATTGTGGGAAGTCTTTGTTGAATCAGGGAGCTGACCCATCATGCACCCATTAAGAAGCAGCAGGTGGGAAGCAGGTCAGAGGCAGGCAGAGAGGGAGCAGGCAGGAGGCAGCAGGGAGACAGGGAGACTAAAGCAGGCCATGGGAGCGACTGAGGAATATGGGCAACATGTCACAATGTTCACCTTTAAAAATCACACTTCAAATCTGCAGCAAGCCGCTGTGGTTTCAGTGAGGCAATGATATGAGGCCAGCCACAAAAAAATGACTAAATAAACAAAAAAAACATGAAAACAATCAGGGCTGCACTACATATTATTAGTAATATCTTATTTAATGGGATATACTGTATTATTCACAGATAACTGGAAAACTGAAAACAATTATCAACAATAAAAATACAGTACCCGTCTTAGCGGTCGCTCACACATGAAGTGTGTTCTTGCACTGTTTCACTGTTTTTTCAGCAACTTACATCATGAGCGCTCAAGCTTAAATAAAGCATCCATTACCAGGGTTGGGGAGTAACGGAATACATGTAACGGCGTTACTTAATCAGGATACAAAAATCTAGTAATCCGCTACAGTTACTTCAAAAAACAAAGTATTCAGATTACAGTTACATTTTGTAAAAAGTGGGAATACTATCAGGATTACATTTGTTTCATTTAAAATTTAATAAATGAGTATTTTGACATAATAACGCTATATTTAGCGCTGCTTCATCATAGTTCCTGGTTCTGTTGACACTCATGTTGACTCACGTGAGCCACCTGCTGGTGCATGCGCAAATAACACCCGTCTATCATTATTCTCCTCAAACGCGCGGGATGAGACGCTGCTACAGTAAATGAATTACAATGTTTCCTGCTGGGAAAAACGTTTTCTTATCTGGAAATTTCACAGTTATTCTGTTTTCAAAGAGGATAAAGGAAATAACATAGTTGTACAGCGTAAGCTATGCATGAAGACTCAACCAACTTGAACATTTGCAGGTACGACTAGCATGGAAATCATCATGTTAGCTCAAATTTAGAGTTTGTTAGTGATTTCAAATTCCATGGTGTGCATGAATGCAGTTGTAAGTTTTCTAGTGGAAAATGAGCTGAAAAATTAACACGAGAGTCCCCACACCCCGGATCAGTCACTGAAATAAAGAAAGATCATAGCATTTCACTTATATTTCGACATGTAGGTTTATTTTAAAATAGACTAAAATGAACATGGTGTAATTTTTTTTTTATATTCTGCATGAACTATATATTTTTTTTCTTGTACGTTAAAGAAAAAAAATAAATAAATAAATAAAACTGTAATACTAAACTGTATAGCCACTAGATGTCGTCCCCACACCCCGGATCAGTCACTGAAATAAAGAAAGATCATAGCATTTCACTTATATTTCGACATGTAGGTTTATTTTAAAATAGACTAAAATGAACATGGTGTAATTTTTTTTTTATATTCTGCATGAACTATATTTTTTTTTTCTTGTACGTTAAAGAAAATAAATTCCTACTATATACGACACATCTATATGATTTTTATGTTTTTACCAATTATAATATTTCATAAATTGTGAAACTCTTTACACTAATTGTTTAGCAATTAAATAAAAAATTCACAGTTAAGAGTTGGTCACACGGTCTATATGGATTAAACATTTTCAAAGCAATACTTATCTTATTTCATGTGGCTGTTTTTATCAAATTAGCTTATTACATAGTCACTTTAATTAAGAGGTAAACTACTAAAAGTAAAATTATCGGTATCTCTCAAAACAAGCAATTATTGTTACCGACCCAGAAATATTGGTGACTCTCTAATAAGATAGAGTAACTTTGAATGCAGCAGGAATCTTTTTTTTCTTTAATAAATATTAAGTTTCTTGTGATTGAAAGTAGTACAAAATTGTAGTCTTTTTTTATTATTATTTATGTTGTGTCATGCTGGGCAATCCTGCTTACAGCTAAATCTGTTGGGTGAGTTGGTGAGTCTCCATTGCTTATTTTTTACTGTAAAAAAAGCATTATGAAATCTTCTATAAATACATGACTTATATAGCTACGTTATATGTACATATTAAAAAAAAACAATGCCCATTGGCAGCCATGCAAGCCACATGCTATTTAGCCTAAGCTCTGATGAACACAACAAGAGCTGAGCAGAAGTTTAGCCCCTGACAATCCACCTAAAGACTGAAGTGACTAAATCTAAGAACCGTATTTCAGAACACACCAAGCTGAAACTGACTCCAGCAACTAGGCCAACACCACCTTGTGACACAGTTTCAAAAATACTGACTCCATTTCATCAAAACAGGCCACAGCAAAATTTAATCAACTGTCCTATGCAATGCCCCCTTTCAAACTACTACAAAAAACATCTGCATAAAAAATATGACCGATATGAGTTTTTTGGGGCCGATGCCGATACCGATATTAGGGACAGAGTCAAAAGTTTGGACACACTTCCTATTCGTGTGTCCATAACTTTTGACTGGTACTGTATATAGAATACAATATACACATAAACAGAATATTTATACATAAACACATTTTTTGCAATAACTCAAATGTGATGATCAAACTTGTGTGTCACTATGTGACAAATAGGCCTATGTAACGGAAGCAGGGTATTAAACAATTTAACAATAAACTTTATTATTTAAAATGAGTCTGACATCAGTGCACTTAACAGTAAACTTCACTTATTATAAATAACTTAAAAAAACACAAATAGAACAAAATATATATAACTTCAATTAAGAAAATAAACAAGGTAACTGTGTAGGGCAAACAAGCTATACTGCCAAACCAACAGGGTCAGGTTTATGCAGGAAGTCCAGCTTGTCCAAATGTAAACATATATATAATTTTAATATTATAATTTTATAATGCAATATAAAAATTATATAATACATTTTTTTTCTCACAAATTCTGTGTTGTGTATTTTCTGGTAATCAAAGGAACATGCAGAACATGAGAATTCATATTTAAAATAATTTTTTTGTAGTTTAATATTCAGACACTAGTCTATATTGCGATTTGATTTAAGTTTACTGACCTGTTTTTGTATTTATTTATCAAAAATAAGACAAATTCCATGAAATTCCACGTTATACATTACATTCCGTTTTTATGAATGGATTCACAAGGAAATCAGAGGGCCCTACTAATGTAGCAAATGAATATGATAAGCTCATTGTGAGAGTAAAAGATGGGGACATTGTTGTTTATTTACATAGCATTGAGTCTCTCCAACTAGGTGACAACGTAGCGTTAAATCACCACTCAACAGACTCAAGCCACCACCGCACCACCGTCTATTGGACTGCAGAAAGACACTAACTTTTCAATCTGCTACATTACTGAGTCTGACAAACTATGCTGACACCGTGTCTGTGCCACAACAGGACGCGACAAAGCGACCGTTGAAAATCATTTGAACTTTGTGTCAGCACGTCAAATAGAACGAGGCATCAGTTTACGGCATCCAGTGTTGACAACATCACTGATTATAATGGGTTCTATTCTACACCGGACGCGAGCGGCGCGACAAAATACAATAGAAATTCTATTGTATTTTGTCGCGCCGCGCAATGTGAGGTGACCGATGTGATAAGCATGAGTTCTGGGCCGCAGCTGTGCGATCAACCGGTATAAACACCAGCATTGACTGAGTGGCCGCGATCAGCTCCGGTGGCCGTAACACATGATTTAATGCGCCGCAGATGCGTGCCGTGAAGCGCAGATCAGCTCTAGTCTCTAACGTCACTGAATCTGCTGTTAAAAATGAACCATCCATACATCAAATCATCATGCAAAACGAAGAATTAGAATCATTGTAATGTGACGATTTGAAGCAGCGGACTTGGGAGAAGTGGCGGATAATTTGAAGCAGCGGACTTGGGAGAAGTTTGAGCTCATCCGCGCATCACTACACTGACCTGGGTCGCCAGTAGCAAACAATGGAGACAAACTAAGTAATTACATCATTCAGAAGCATTTAATCTGCGTTATATGTTCTATAAAAAAAAAATTCATATCGGCGGCATATTCGCTGATACGATATATCTGCGACAGGCTCATATCTGCCGATAATATCGGCAAAACGATATATCGGTCGGGCTCTAATAAAAGATTTTTTAAAAGATTTTAAAAAGGAATAAACTGTTGTCTTTGAAAAATTGCTTATGTTTGTCTTTTGTGAGTCACTTTGAATAAAAGCATCTACATACATGTAAAGGTAGTGGCACTATGTATAATCATAACATTCAATAAATATGTCACAAATTGATCAATATAGGGTTGTTTTACTGAAGTGAAAACCTGTGTGTTGAAACAATTAAAATAATTAAATAGTATGTTCAAATATTAAGTGGACGTCTCTTTTACTAACTTGTCATTCATGCTTAGCATTTCATAATTTCTACTTAGCCAGCTGTGTCTCTCATTATTTCAGATTGTACGCCAGATGAGTATCCCATCATTTCAACATACAAAATTGAAACAATGAAATATTGTCTTGAAATAAGACACCAAGTTGTCTTACTGTGTTGAAACAAAGGAAAAGTCTAAATAACTAGATACAAAGTAAACTTACTAAGTTGACAATGACATAAACTACTTTTGTCAAAAAGACAAGAACATTTTATATTAAAACCAGTAACTTTTGACATTTTATTTTTCAAAAGATTTGAAATAACTAAGTACTTACTAAAAATACAAAGAAATATGAAGTGAATTCACTAAGTTGCCATGAAACACTTTCAAGATATAGTCGATTTACTAAGACGAAACATTAAAATACTACATCAAAAATAAGATACGAAGTTGACTTACCTTTACTGTATGTAAATTAATTACTAAGTTGAAATGACAAGATATTAATTTGACTTACTGAGCTGAAATAATTTACCTTGTTGAAATAAGACACTGTCAACTTCCTAAGAAAACTAGCACAACACTAAGTTGAGACAGCAATGTATCAAGTCTACAAAAATATCAAGTTGTCTTGCTAAGTTGAATTAATGAGATATTAAGTCAATTTACTTAATTTTGATAACAGAATACTAAGTAGAATTCTGAAGACCTGAACACTAAAATTAATTTACAACAAGATAGGAAGGAAGCAGATATAGAGCACTGAGAATAAATCATGACAGCCCAAAAAATGTATGTGTATTATTCCAATAAGGCCGAACAAAACTGCATAGCTCAAAAGCTTCTACTACACTCTTGCTCAACTTCTGACCTAATTAATTTAAAATATAACAAATGGCCAACCATGTTGAAATTTAGGTTACCTACACCACAAGGTCAGCAGAGAATACATGATTTACTGGGTGAACAAGTGCAAAGCACATTCATTATTCGTGCAGGAATGGCAAGTGCAAATAAAACGGTGAAAAACACAAAATATGAAGGCAATTCAGCAGCGTAAACAATGTAAAGAATGAATATAAATCATTCTGACTGAAAATCTGATTTCATTACCTGAAGGCAAGAAATGACAAAGTGTAACTGAAGCAAAGCGAATAAAGAAAGGGGGAAAAAATGCTGAGACACTGTAAGCAATGTTGCCCATTTTCCCATGATCCTCTAAGGCCTGGTGCAGATGGTAAGAAGAGGGGTGGGAGGAGATGTTATTGTACACCAGAGCCCATAATTCAGATTTAATAGTGGTGAATACTGTAAGCTTCATCATCCTCATTCCCCCGTGCATGAGTGAGTGAGTGAGTTATTCTCTGGCCCTGGTACTGTACCGTCCTGCTGCTGCTGCTGCTGGAGCTCCTGCCCCTGCCTGTGCCTCTGCTGCAGGCTTTTACGTTTGACGTAATCATGGTCGACCGGAGTGACCACGTACGGGGGAGAACTCGCACCTGCCGCACCGTCGCCAGGCAAAGAAGTTGTTGGAGCCACCACAGATGTGACAGATGAGGTGGTCAACGCTTGCGGACAGGTACTCACGCCAGCCGAGGAGCGGGAGTCTTCATCATTAATGGATGGAAGCTTTTCCCTGTTGGGAGAAAAAAAATTATGCTAACAAAACAAAAACACGGAAAGATTCTATTAAATGTAGGGTTCTTTTAACATCGTTGCTCTCACGTCAACACAACACACATCGTGGTGCTTTTGTGAAGGTGCATCTGAGATCAACTTGGAAGTGAAGAAACTGTTTAATAAAGTAGTTATTTTAGTGCACAAAAAGCATTGCCATCGCCTCATTAAACAAAGGCTGAACCATTGGAGTCACATGGACTACTTCAAAGATGTATTTACTGCATTTCTGGGCTTTGACTAGTAGTTGTGTGGGATGTAATGGAGGGACAGAAACCTCTCAGATTTCATTACAAATATCGTCATCAAAACTCTGCACTTAGCAATCTAATCAAGTGAGGAAGCTGCCTTAAAGTCTGTCTAAAATGAGTGCTGGGTTAACTTTAAGCTTGCTACTAATCTTGTGCAAGACTACAGTGTGTAGTATCAGCAATGGCAATGCAGTCTCCTCTTTTTAAAGGTTTGTTGATATACAGCTGTAATCAATTGAAATCAGAATCTTAGTCTATGTTAGACAATTTTAGGCCCTCCAAGCTTAAAGCTTAAAAGGTTTGTGGCCATACTTGTTATTGCTGTTTTTGGCCGTGGTCTTCTCCTCTCCGCGTGCAAAGGGTCCGACGGCAGCTTCGGCGAGCATGTTGAAGAACAGCTCATAATCCAGAAGCTTCATTTGCTGCTCAGACTGTTCACCATCATCTTCCTCATTCTCCAGCAACTTCAGAATGGTGGCGCTCAGGCGGAAAAACAGCTGGCCGAAGTAAGAGAAGAGATATATTTCCGGAAGAATTAAAATGCAACTTGTGTTTGATTGTTTTTTCATAGTACAGGAGCACTTGCAATACATTTGCATTACACTACTATTCAACAGTTTGAGGTCACTGAAGAAAAGAAATTTTAATTTAAAAAACAATTTTAGAAAAAAGAAATGTAGAAAGAAATTAATACTTTTATTCAGCAAGGACGCATTAAATTGATCAACGTAACGATTTTTACATTGATACAAATTTCTATTTTGAATTAATGCTGTTCTTTTGAACTCACTATTCATCAAAGAATCGTAAAAAAAAAAAAAAAACCTTTCACAAAAATTTGAAGCAGCACATCTGTTTTCAACATTGATAATAATAAGAAATGTTTCTTGAGCAGCAAATCAGCATATTAGAATGATTTCTAGTGAAGTAATGACTGGAGAAATGATGCTGAAAATTCAGTATTGCATCACAGGAATGAATTTCATTTTAAAATATATTAAAATAGAAAATTTCCAATTGTAATAATATTTGACAATATTGCTGTTTTAATGTATATTTGATCAAATAAATGCAACCTTGTTGAAAGCAGCACATCTGTTTTCAACATTGATAATAATAAGAAATGTTTCTTGAGCAGCAAATCAGCATATTAGAATGATTTCTAGTGAAGTAATGACTGGAGAAATGACGCTGAAAATTCAGTATTGCATCACAGGAATGAATTTAATTTTAAAATATATTAAAATAGAAAATTTCCAATTGTAATAATATTTGACAATATTGCTGTTTTAATGTATATTTGATCAAATAAATGCAACCTTGTTGAGCATAAGGCTCTTCTTTTAAAAATATCAAAATTGTACCAACCCCCATCTTTTGAATGCTAGTGTACATTGTGTACACAGTGTAAATGAGCCCTATTCCACTACATACCTCTAAGGCCTCCATGGCGAGGTCCGGTGGGTTGTGGTAGTGGATTTTGCGTGGGTATCTGGCTGCCTCCTCATGCAGGTAGTGTGCAGACTGGAGAGAGATGGCACAAGGGCTGTAATGAGATGCGTGTCTGACTGTTGGGCGGTCAGCAGCCACTTTCACACTCAAAACCCTAGCAACGGCTTTACATATTTCACACAATTTTATCCACAAGGAACTAACTGAACGGTGAAAAGTAGGCATTTCATACCAGAACAGAGTCAGACCTGAAGGTGAGTTTGCAGTCAAGTGACTGAAAGTACACTTATGTCAGAGTGTCCTAATCATTCTCAAACTGTATCACTGAACTGTTGGCGTGTTCGATTTACATGTTTTCACACCTGGCTGATTTAGAGCATTTGTTCAGGAACCTGGCTAGTTTTTTCTTTAGTTCAGATCATTTAGGCAGTGTTGGGGAAAGTTATAAAAGTAATGCATTACAATATTGCATTACTCCATAAAAAAAGTAACTAATTACATTACTTTTGCGCTACTTTTTAAATCTGGACAGGGCTTGCTTGTTTGTTTTTAAAATAAAAAAGTTATATTTTTGGCAAATATAAAAGCCTTTTCACACCAAAAGTGAAAGGAATAAGCCTCAGGCTGAAGGGAAAGTAAATTTACGTCCGTACAGTAGAACACAGAAGAAGACATTTCAACACACATAATTTTAGAGTAATTTTTGCTTATTAGTACGGTTGAACTGAATCATCGAAGGGTCAGAAGTAAAGACATTGGTTAAAAGAATGGGATTAAATACATAAAGGATATTTGTGTTGTTTAACATTTAATTATTGCAGGTTTGCGTCATATTCTGAGTTGCATTATTTTTGTGTTTTTTTTTTTTGTGAGTGAGATGAATTAATGCATATTCATATTTATTTTAGAACTACAGTAACATCTTCTGATTTCTCTCAACATGGGGACAGGAGAGCTGTCAATCAATAAATTGAAAAAAAAGTAACTTATTTGAAAAAGTAACTCAGATATTCTCTTGTAAATTAAAAAGTAATGCGTTACTTTACTAGTTACTTGAAAAAAGTAATCTGATTACGTAACTTGCGTTACTTGTAATATATTACCCCCAACACTGCATTTAGGCATATATAAACAAGGCAATCGTGCTCGGATCCACGCCACGTCTGATATTACCTGAATAAGTTGCTGTCAGCCTAATTAACAGAGAACTCTGGAGCTCTGAATATATATATATTTAATCAGGTGGAGCAGGAATGAGGGCTTAGATATCGTATAAGTGTGCGTGTTAACAAAAGATTCAGTTATAGCCACAAATAAGCCCATGGAGCTAACTTGAGTCAAATCCCAGAACATAAAGAGATGCACTCTGACCAATGAGAGGATAGTTCCGTTTTTAGTTGAAAACAATGTCATGTAAACACCCCCTCACATGTGGCACATTATGGTACGCTTTGATCCAAACTGACTTAATTAAACTTACTCAACTTTCTTAACTAAATATTGACACTATTGTCTTTAAGAGCTCTTTTACAGCAGAATTTGAATAATCTTCATAGCTGCATTTCCATAACTGATTCCGCTGTTTTCCTGTTTATCTCTATCTCTGTGAAGCTGCTTTGACACAATCTGTACTGCATAAAGCACTATAGAAATAAATGTGACTTGAATTAACTTGAAGCTAAACAAACCAAATTAAGCTCCTGTTTTAGAACAAAGCAAACAACCTACAGGTCTGAAAATGCTACTAAACAAGCCTAGTGATGGATGTCACACATTCTCAATAGCCAATCAGATTATCCACCAGGCCAGCTGTAGCCTAGCTCGTCACCATTTTGTACAGCTGCAGGTAGTCTTTGGGCGGCCGTTTGCGCTTCTCAGCAATCTTCCCCAGCATGTAGTGAATGAGCCACTCCTCCTCATCGCCGTCACAGCGAGAGGCGCTCTGAAAACACTGCGACGCCGTCTCCAACATCGAGTCTCTGCGCTCTTCCATCTTTAAACACAAACAAACAGCAGCTGACACAAATCCTGAAACACAGAGTCTCTTATTTCGAGTTTAACACACACTCATGGCTCTCTCGCTCTCAGATGAGTCTTCATCTTCACAAACAGAAGTACCTGTTTGATCAAGTCAGGAGGAAGTTCGTGTTTCCATTGTTTGAGCTGTCTGGAAGCGAAGGAGTGAAAGGCATAGGACATGGTACCATACTCGATCCATAGGGAGAGGTTGGAGCTGTCTATCTCCAGAGCCCGTTTGAAACAGGTCAGCACAGCCAGAGAGTTTTTCCAGATGGGTCCGTCACTCCTGAGCTCATTGGAGTTCAGCTTGTCCTGGATGCGACTGGCGCGTGCCAGTGCCATGCCTGCCCACGAATCAAACCTGGAGAGACAACAGTCACCTACAGCTGAATACATTGAAGGTAAAAACTTCAAACGTAAAACTGTCACAGACCTGTTGGGACACATGCAGATGTCGTGCATGTAGAACTTGATGGCTTTCGACTGCTCTTTGTTTTTGAAGTGGTAGTCCGCTAGCAGGTAGTACAGCTCGTTAACCACAGGGGGTGCCGGGGAAGCTCCTTCTGGAAGCGCTGGCACCTTGGAGAAGGAGAAATGCTTTTAACCCTCTGGTGCTCCTCATTTGGGAGTCACACTTGTGATCTTCGATCTTGAATTTTGAGATAATTTCATGGCACTAATTAATATTTATGCAACAATTATGATGAATTTCTGCCCATTAAAATAATTTTTTTTTAATTTTAAATAGATATTTTTATATTACTTTTCAATGAATACAGTATTTCATGTTAAAATAGAGTCAATGCCTTTAAAATCCCATTTTTGAAGCCAGATTAGTGCCATCTGATGGGAGTAAAATAAGAAAAACTTCTGCAATTCCATGGTTTAGCCCATAGATTTCTATATAGTAGAGACCTGCGCAGGACAGATTTTTCAGTCCCGCTCTCGCAAGATTCTGTCCCGCGCAAGATTCTGTAATATCTCCTAAGCTCCACAACATACCAGCATAAATGCTCCCGATAAAATATTTGTTATTTAAGCTAAGCATCAACATTCACATTCACAAACCACTGTTATTTTTAACAGAAAAGCAAGCATGTGCTGCTGCATGCATGGTTTGGCATGCCACTACAGCAGCGCTTCCTTTATTATCACTAAAACTGACATCTCAGTTAATCACGATCTCATAAAGCTCTGTTATATCACATTAAATATACGCACAATGAATCTTTCAGTGTCTACACTTCGTGTGTTAAAATGAGAGGATTCGTGAGCACGCAATTTCAGCACTGCGGTGAGTAGATTCTAACTTAATCACCTCTGATTGGCCATTGTGTTCCAGAAATCAACAGCTGAGTCTGTGATTGGCTACATTGCGCAACCTTTTAAACACGTGTTATAAATAGAAACTATGCCTAGCTTGCGCATGTCAGTCATTTTAATGTTAATATTAGTTGTTCTTTTTGCTTTTGTGCATCAGATAAATAACAATTTATATGTTTTAAACACTTTATGATGGGGACAGGAGAGCTGTCAATCAATAAATTGAAAAAAAAGTAACTTATTTGAAAAAGTAACTCAGATATTCTCTTGTAAATTAAAAAGTAATGCGTTACTTTACTAGTTACTTGAAAAAAGTAATCTGATTACGTAACTTGCGTTACTTGTAATATATTACCCCCAACACTGCATTTAGGCATATATAAACAAGGCAATCGTGCTCGGATCCACGCCACGTCTGATATTACCTGAATAAGTTGCTGTCAGCCTAATTAACAGAGAACTCTGGAGCTCTGAATATATATATATTTAATCAGGTGGAGCAGGAATGAGGGCTTAGATATCGTATAAGTGTGCGTGTTAACAAAAGATTCAGTTATAGCCACAAATAAGCCCATGGAGCTAACTTGAGTCAAATCCCAGAACATAAAGAGATGCACTCTGACCAATGAGAGGATAGTTCCGTTTTTAGTTGAAAACAATGTCATGTAAACACCCCCTCACATGTGGCACATTATGGTACGCTTTGATCCAAACTGACTTAATTAAACTTACTCAACTTTCTTAACTAAATATTGACACTATTGTCTTTAAGAGCTCTTTTACAGCAGAATTTGAATAATCTTCATAGCTGCATTTCCATAACTGATTCCGCTGTTTTCCTGTTTATCTCTATCTCTGTGAAGCTGCTTTGACACAATCTGTACTGCATAAAGCACTATAGAAATAAATGTGACTTGAATTAACTTGAAGCTAAACAAACCAAATTAAGCTCCTGTTTTAGAACAAAGCAAACAACCTACAGGTCTGAAAATGCTACTAAACAAGCCTAGTGATGGATGTCACACATTCTCAATAGCCAATCAGATTATCCACCAGGCCAGCTGTAGCCTAGCTCGTCACCATTTTGTACAGCTGCAGGTAGTCTTTGGGCGGCCGTTTGCGCTTCTCAGCAATCTTCCCCAGCATGTAGTGAATGAGCCACTCCTCCTCATCGCCGTCACAGCGAGAGGCGCTCTGAAAACACTGCGACGCCGTCTCCAACATCGAGTCTCTGCGCTCTTCCATCTTTAAACACAAACAAACAGCAGCTGACACAAATCCTGAAACACAGAGTCTCTTATTTCGAGTTTAACACACACTCATGGCTCTCACGCTCTCAGATGAGTCTTCATCTGCACAAACAGAAGTACCTGTTTGATCAAGTCAGGAGGAAGTTCGTGTTTCCATTGTTTGAGCTGTCTGGAAGCGAAGGAGTGAAAGGCATAGGACATGGTACCATACTCGATCCATAGGGAGAGGTTGGAGCTGTCTATCTCCAGAGCCCGTTTGAAACAGGTCAGCACAGCCAGAGAGTTTTTCCAGATGGGTCCGTCACTCCTGAGCTCATTGGAGTTCAGCTTGTCCTGGATGCGACTGGCGCGTGCCAGTGCCATGCCTGCCCACGAATCAAACCTGGAGAGACAACAGTCACCTACAGCTGAATACATTGAAGGTAAAAACTTCAAACGTAAAACTGTCACAGACCTGTTGGGACACATGCAGATGTCGTGCATGTAGAACTTGATGGCTTTCGACTGCTCTTTGTTTTTGAAGTGGTAGTCCGCTAGCAGGTAGTACAGCTCGTTAACCACAGGGGGTGCCGGGGAAGCTCCTTCTGGAAGCGCTGGCACCTTGGAGAAGGAGAAATGCTTTTAACCCTCTGGTGCTCCTCATTTGGGAGTCACACTTGTGATCTTCGATCTTGAATTTTGAGATAATTTCATGGCACTAATTAATATTTATGCAACAATTATGATGAATTTCTGCCCATTAAAATAATTTTTTTTTAATTTTAAATAGATATTTTTATATTACTTTTCAATGAATACAGTATTTCATGTTAAAATAGAGTCAATGCCTTTAAAATCCCATTTTTGAAGCCAGATTAGTGCCATCTGATGGGAGTAAAATAAGAAAAACTTCTGCAATTCCATGGTTTAGCCCATAGATTTCTATATAGTAGAGACCTGCGCAGGACAGATTTTTCAGTCCCGCTCTCGCAAGATTCTGTCCCGCGCAAGATTCTGTAATATCTCCTAAGCTCCACAACATACCAGCATAAATGCTCCCGATAAAATATTTGTTATTTAAGCTAAGCATCAACATTCACATTCACAAACCACTGTTATTTTTAACAGAAAAGCAAGCATGTGCTGCTGCATGCATGGTTTGGCATGGCAGAATGCGAGCAGCGCGTTTACTTCATCACTAAAAGCTGACATCTCAGTTAATCGCGATCTCATAAAGCTCTGTTATATCACATTAAATATACGCACAATGAATCTTTCAGTGTCTACACTTCGTGTGTTAAAATGAGAGGATTCGTGAGCACGCAATTTCAGCACTGCGGTGAGTAGATTCTAACTTAATCACCTCTGATTGGCCATTGTGTTCCAGAAATCAACAGCTGAGTCTGTGATTGGCTACATTGCGCAACCTTTTAAACACGTGTTATAAATAGAAACTATGCCTAGCTTGCGCATGTCAGTCATTTTAATGTTAATATTAGTTGTTCTTTTTGCTTTTGTGCATCAGATAAATAACAATTTATATGTTTTAAACACTTTATGTTTAGATCATTTCTATTTTGCGGGAGTCCCGCAAATCATTTTATTCTCCCGCATCCCGCACACACACAAGTCTCTTCCCGCCCACACCCGCACATCAAGAGTTGTCCCGCACCGCACCCGGTTACGTTGGGTCCCGCGGTCCTCCCGCAGGAGTGCAGGTCTCTACTATAGGGCCTTTCGCACCACTTTAGTTCCAGAACTAAATGTACAGTACTAAAGTACTGGGACAATTTTGCGGGAACTATTTCCCAGCACCATTTAAAGGGTTGCATTCGCACCGACAGTGTGTACTAAGAAGTGACGTAAGCCGGTCGACAGCGTCGTCATTTGTGCGCGGCGTTCAACAACAGAAACAAAGAAGAACAACATTAACAACAGGAGGATGGAGGACGCTGTGATCGGAGCTGTGTTTTTGTTGTGTCTCGTGGGTTTCCCAATAATGGACATGGAATGTCGACGTATACGTAAAGCTATTGAAAGAACGGAAAGGAGGACTAAGAATCTCCAACGACAACTTACAGTGCTACATTTGCTATAAGTGCCTGCACTTCAGCGTCCGTCCATCTATCGCTGTTCTCCATACTTGCGAAATAAGTTGACACAATGTTTACACTGCGTTTTACTAAAATCGCACCCAGTTCCGGCGGTGCGAAAACACCAAAAAGTGGATAGTTCCACAATTAGTTCTGGTACTATGAAAAGGTTCCCGAGGTGCGAAAGGCCCTAATATAGCTCTATAAAAAAGGCCTATACATTCTCTAATTGTTTTTAGACATAAATGCTTATTCTTATTAAGTTGTGGGTTTGGATATATATTTAGACATTCTCAAAGACAACTTTTTGTTTGAAATGTTGATTTGAAGCGTCAGTTTTTGGATTATTATTACTACAATCAAACCTGAACACAGCGAATGCATTTTGTTACACAAAACATTAAAATTCTATAAAAATGTAAAAAAAAAATGAACAGAAATGTTTTATCAGAGCTTAATCCTTCTGGGTTTGATCTGATTTCAACCTCTTTTTCCAGTTTTCTGACTTGTTTTTGGCTATATGGTTATAGCCATACCAATTCATTTGAGTGTGTATAATTGTGTATGTTTGTGCGTGTCTGTGAGTGTGTGTGTGTGTGTTTGAGTGAGTGTGTCTGTTTTGCACTCTTGATGTTTTAGAGTGTAACCCCTTCCTTGCTGTCCGCTTTTTTACTGCATTGTAGTTGAATTATTGCTTTTATTTTACATATTTGCTGTGTTACAGTCACACCAGTTCATAGGTGTGTGTGTGAGTGGATGTGTTGGTTTGGCACTCTTGATGTTTTAGAGTTTCACCCTGTCATTTCTGTGAACTTTTTTCTGCATTGTGACAGATTTGTAGATTGTACACACAAACATTCTCACAATTTTTGTGTTTTTGTGGATTTCCCATTCATTTCCTATGGTCGGTCATTTTTGACCGAAGACCACAAGGGTGACTATTTTTTTACGACCACTTCGTCTGCTCGAATCATGCCCTCAATTTTTGTGTGCGTTCACATTCCAAATGCCATAAAAGTCACCAAGTTTCGTACAATTCCGATGTAGCTGTGATTTTAAAAAATTCTAAACAGAAAATTTTCAAAAGTAACGAAGAGCACCAGCAGGTTCAGTGACAGATGAACGGATAAAAAAAGATCTAGATGAAGGGATGAAAGTCGATGAGCTCCTACCTTCAGAACACCTCCTTCGATATAGGCAGACACGTCATCTACAGAGAGCGTGGGGCCATTGCTACGTGGGATTATTCCAGAAAGCCTTTTAAGCAGGTTGGCAACGTCAGCAGAGACAGTGCTGGTCTTATAGCTGTCAAACTCTGGCAAGGTCTTGGGTTTAAAGTATTCAAACATAAAGACGGCATCATCCCAATGAAGCTCCACCTAGATCAGAGATCGAGAGAGGAAGACACAGAAAGAGACCGGAAGAAAAGAGATGTAACAATATCATGTAATCAGATTCCAAAACAGTTTTATTTTAGTGTTATTTATATATTATTATAGTATTATTTTAATACATTCAGTTTTCATTTAAATTTTAGTTTAAGTTTTAGTTATATTCTTATGTGCTTTTGTCATTATTAGTTTTTAGTTTAATATTTCTATTTATCTTATTTTAGTTTTAGTAATTTTAGTACTTCAAGCATATTTTATTTTAGTTAGTTGCCAATGCAATATTTCAAATTTTCATTTATGCTTTTTTGTGTTTAAATATTTTAAATTCCGCAGGAAATGCAATCAAATAGAATTTGCATTCTAACAGATATACATGAAGGAAAAACAGAAAAAACATCCAACCCAAAAGTGCTGTCCAACAATAAGGGCAGGTAATGTAGGCATCAGAAACATAATAATCACAAGTTTGCAGAAAAGAAATAAACGGTCTAATTTTTTCAAATAGCAAAATCTTGTCTTTTAAGGTATACCTAATTCTTATGTACCCATCAGCTTTGTCAGACATATTTTAAATGTTGGAACTTTTTTTTCCCCAGAACAAAAGAATAAGTTTCTTGGCAGAGATTAGCCCATGTCGTTGGACCTGTGTAAGTCTCAAAAATTCTTCCGAAACTCCAAATATGATTAATATAGGATCTGGTTCAATACGTGTGCCCAAAGTATCTGGAAAAACCTGGACATTTTTGTTCCAAAAACTTTGGACACATAACATATGAATGGGACATGTTGGAATCTAAAGATGGACATTTATCGCATAATGGCAATACTTCTTGAAAATATTTTGTGTAATTTACATTTGGAATAATGTAACGTCTGTGAAGTGGTTTAAACTGAATAAGACAATGTCTTGCATTAATGGAACATTTGTGAATAAGTTCAAGACTTTGTTCCCAAATTTCAATAGGAATTTCCATCGCAAGTTCTTCTTCCCAGGCAGATTACATTTTCTCCATAGACAGACTTTTCACCTATTCTAAAGCCTTGTATAGGAAGGAGATGGTACTACCCTCACTATGACTTCTTTCCAAGAAAGCGTCCAGATACATAGGTTTAGCCGTGATATAATTAGAAATGCTACATTTGTGCTTTTTTAAGTTGAATTTTTTCATCTAATAATTAAATTTTACTTAATTTCAGAATTATGTTAACAAATTTTATTTGTAATAGTTTGTCAACAATGATCACACTGGTTCAACATTAACTTATTGCCACTAAATTAACCTATTAATCTGCCTGCGAATTGAGATTTTACAGCCATATTTCTTACCAACCACAAAACTGTACTTTTTATAATTTACATACATCTATAAAATATTTTTATTATTATTACATGACTTTTTCCCCCAAATATTTAACGTTTAAATTATTTTAAATAATAAAAAATATAATAATAATAATAAAAAATATAAATGATTTTTATTATAATTTTATTGAATTATAATTTTGTCTCTGATAATGGGATTTTTTAAAAAAAATGTAAGGTTTACCATCAAATATTACCATGCTAATTTTGGTCACTGATTTTGCTAAACACACATGAATGGAAAGTTTTAACTGGGGATTTCTGTCAAACTGTAAGTGAGAACAGACTCTTTTGTCCCCCTCAGGAGTAACAGCAATATGAACAACGGTAGGCATGCAGTAATATCCTGCTATTTATTTCATTACCAGAAGTATTTGACTACACTGACGAGTGACAAAAGACAGAATTATCACTTATCCATCGGAACAAAAAGCAATTTCCCCGCTGGCATAATGACAATGTTTTTGGGGAGAAATGAGCTGAATGTTTATAACAGGGCCACAAAAATTGTGCTGATTAGTTTTGATTTATAACACTAACAATGCAGCATCAGATAATTCATTCAGAGAAGAGAAAGTGGCTGGAATTCAGGATGAGTTATGGATTGAAACTAACTCATTTGTTCAGAAAGCCAGGATCAAGTAATTTGTCCTGATACTGATTTTAAAAGTAGGCCGACAGCATTTGTAATTATGCTCCCTTTTATGCGCATGTATCCTTTGTGGATTCCACACTAAATTTACCCAAGATTAAAAAACAAAGTCAAAAGAAATGTTGATTTTAAACCTATAATTGTATTTTTAATTGTAATTCTCTACTGTGAAGTACTGATTTAAAAAAATTAATAAAGAATAAAAACTGATTATTCAGCTGAGAAGCATGCAAATTTTCATAACCAAAGCTAAAAACCAAAATCACCACCAACAATGACTTTTTTTTTGGTTTGCTTTTTCCTTTTCCTCTAATGGTGCTGTACCTCACAGCTCCACAGACTAAGCACAGTTCAATATTTGCTAAGTGCCTGCAAAAACATAAGCAGAATCTACACCGCATGGTCTGTTTCCGCCAGAGACACAGAAACAGATGCAGAACACCTCGGTGTTGTACTTTGGTGGTGTGTACAGCATTTCCTGTGTACAGAGCAGTGCTGTATAATGGGTGTGTGTGGGTGGCTAAATGATCAATGTGCCTCCTTGCTGCCAAAAGATAATCAATCAGTGAATTATTGCTGAATCAGACTGCCAGCTCATCCTATCCGACATCCACCTACCTTCATTAGCACAGGGACAGTTCTCCTTCTCTCTTTTTAAAGCATCTTAGATCTTCGAGACATCAAATAAAAATGTACACAGGAGACTTTGAAGTCATGTTTAGGAGTAACTAAAGTCAACACTGTTGACTTAACTACACTTTCTGGTAGCAGAACATAGCCAAGCTAAAATATTACAGCTTTATTTACAGTTTTTTTCCAACACGTAATGGGTTAGCTTGACAATACTCATTTATGACACATTATTTTGCATAATTCAGTGCTGTTCAGTGGGCAGAAAACATTGAGTGATCGCACAAAGTATATTGAGCGAGAAGAGGCACAGAAAAGCAAGTGAATCAACCACATTCTCCTTCACTGTCTTCGCTATCAAGCAGAATTTGGAAGTTGATTCAGTTTAATAAATTCAATCAGATGGATTGATTTTGTGAAAAAAAGTCTGCTTAAGTCTAAATTGTTCCTAAATCAGCACAGACCTGGCAAAATATTACATTAATATCTGGGTCACAAATCAAGAATGCTCTGCCTGTGCCCCAAAAAAAAGCAATTCAGCCTTTTTGATTTGCGTAGACATAAACTAATTTAAGCGCATTACCATCAAAAACAGAACTAATGAAGACTCTTATGTTCACTTTTACATCCAACTACAAAACACCTGCATTGCTTAAAAGAAAATGGCAGACAGTGTACAACTCGCTGAGGGCGGAGATATGCTAATATAGGACAGTCCGGCAGTGGTTGTGGGCGGGGCCTGAGCAATATGACGTCATTCTGCTCAGAAAATCAAAACGGCTTGATAATTGAGACTTTTTAGGTTTTTTGGTGGGTTAAAAAAAAAAAAAAAAAGGAGAGAATGGATTTTTATAGGGATGCTCCGATCAGGATTTTTGCAGCCGATACGGAGTACCGATTTCTTGTCATGGTGATCGGACGATACCGATGCCGATTCTGATGCTTCAAGCTTTGTATAGATGGTTTCATTGGGTTAACTTCCGGTCTGTGTTTGTTTATCAGTCTGGCTATGGTGCCGGCTACAGATGCAGTTAAAGTTAAGGTGATGATCAGACTGAAGTTGGGCTCAGGTGGTTGTGCTGTGGGACGTGTTTCCCATACATTTATTTATTTGTGGCGCTCACCACAATATCAAAACTGACCGATTTTCCAAAAGGCTTGGTTGAATAAACATGAGCACGTACTGCACGTTTAAAAATCAAGACACGTGTTTTTATATCACTGTATTTCTGAAGGAAGACTATCTTTAGAACATTTTCGATGTCATTTTCATTTCATCTTGCATGTTATATGCCTGATAAAGCGGTGTACAGCTGTTACTGGGGAAACCTCTGTTTCTGTTCCGTCCTCCACGCTGAGACAACTCACAAAAGACTATTTTTAACCAAGCAGTGCGGAGAGCCGCTTCAGAAACGTGCCGCGGCTGGCTCATAAACACAAGCACTGACTAGAGCTGCCGCGATCAGCTCCGGTGGGCGTGGAGCCGTAACGCACCGCAGACGCATGCAGTGAGGGGCAGATCAGCTCTAACGTCACTGAATCTGCTGTTAAAAATGAACCATCTATTCATCATGCAAAACATACATGACAAACAGCAAATTTTTCATTGATTCGCGAAACGTCATAGCATTGCCACACCCGATTGCCACACGCCAAATCATTTATGTCCCCACGCATCATGTACGTCGTCACGCGTTGACGTAATCAAATTGCGATCGGTTCCTGAGATCGGCCAAGTTGGTGATTACCGATCGAGTCATAAAATATGATTATCGGCCGATACCGATCTCCAGCCGATCGATCGGAGCATCCCTAGATTTTTATCATTGTAGGGTGGTTGTGTCCACACACTGCTGAGACACATTTATATGCAAACACCACGTAAAAGTGAGCTTTGCATCCGATGCCCCCTTTAAAGGGTTATTTCACCAAAAAATGAAAACTCAAGTCATAATTTACCATACTTGCTTGCTACAAACTTATTGGTTCTTGCATGTCAAACAAGCAAGTTTGTGCTTACGTTTACCATATTCGATGTTTATATGTGAATAAAAAGCCTATCTTTTCATTATATAAAGTGATCATGTCTCTTCAGAAGACATGATTAAATCACTCAAGCAAGTTCACATGGATTATTCTTATGATGAAGCTTGAAATTTTCAGTTCGTGTGGAGTTTCAATGGCTGGACAAGAATTATGAGAGAATATTACAAATATATTCATTTAAGTTCTGTCGAAAAACAAAAGGCATTTGGGTAAATCATAACAATTTTCATTTTTGTGTCAACTATCCCTTGCTGCTAGCATTAAGCTTAAGAGATTAATGCTTGCATACAGAATGGACACATGCTACGCACCCTACCTCAACTCACTCTTACAGGTCTAAATCCCCTCCAGAAGCCTGAGGTCGGTGAATGTGAGGTACCATGTCATATTAAATTATTTTCCAGAACCTTCTCATTCACTGTTCCTTGTTGGTGCAATGCTCTTCCTAACAATATCCAGACAGCTGAAATCCCTGACAATATTCAAGAAATAGTGTAAGACTCATCTCTTCCATGAGCACTTCATGGCATCCTGCTGAATCTTAAAAAACCCTTCTATGCTGTCACTATTTCTTATATTCCTCGCTGTCCCAGCTTGTACTATTCTAGACATTGGTGATACTTTGTATTGCTAGCACTTCTCATATTATTGCCTCGTTAAGATTAATCGCTTGTTGTGTTGCTCATTTGAAAGTCTGCTAAATGAATGAATGTAAATGTAAAACAACATTCAGTTTCACTTTGTTATGTGACATATTTCCAAGCGAAGCAGGACAATATACAGGGTTTTATTAGTGATGAATACTATTTTACTTTGTCTGCATTGCCTTGGTTATCTGAACAGAAAAGTTTTCAGATGCAGAGTAGGTTTTGATGAAAGTTTTTGAAAATCTTTTTTTATCTTGCATATACTGATGAATTGTGCACATAAGTGACTTTCAGAAAGTTAATTGTGTAAAATATGCTCATATAATGTCATTGTGAGTGTGTTACCTGTGGGGCAGAATGCTCCTCCAGGTATCGGGCTTTGCTCTTCTTGCTTGGGTAAGCATACAGGCAGAAGAAACACTGCTCAAGTGCCGTCTCCAGATCTTCTTTATATGGCAGATTCTCATGTCCTGCGAGCTTCTCCCGCAATACACGCACCTGAAAACAGATACATGATCATTAGACAGCAGGTCTACATTATTAAAGCAAAATACTGTTAAATGGTGCTGTGCATTACTGTTTCAACTAATGTTCAAAAGTTTGGGGTCAGTTTTTGTTTTTTATAATATTTAATATAATATACAGTGGGTACGGAAAGTATTCAGACCCCCTTAAATTTTTCCCCAACTAAGCAAGCCAGAGGCGACATTAGTGACTGTTTCTATGGGCCGCGGGAATCTACTTATATATCTCTATGTCTGCTATGCCAGAGCACGTACACGCGTCAAATGTTGTGAACGCGCTCAGGACAGTTGGACATTGCGGTGGATCAGAGGTAAAAAATTATATAAATACTGTTCAGTTTCTTGCACAGACCGATCGTTTCGTGTCTTAAGACCTCAATGTATCGTCACGAGCCGCAGGGTTTAATTTGGTTGTCGGTGTATGTTTTTTTTTACTCTCAAAGCCGTGGAGCCCATTGACTGCCAATATATGAATGACAGACTGCAACGGTTTGAGTTAAAAATCTTCGTTTGTGTTCTACTGAAGAAACAAAGTCACCTACATCTTGGATGCCCTGGGGGTAAGCAGATAATTTACATCAAATTTTCCTTTCAATTATCCCTTTAAGGAATGATTAAAATGATTCACAGTCAGACAAACATGTGTCGGCATGATATTGAATCAGACTCACAAAAAATTTGAGTAAAGTGCCATCAGAGTTGCAGCACCAGCAGCGACGGCCCAGGTATTCATGCGCTGTGTTCAGAAGCATGAGGGAGGAGGGCAGCAACGGAGTATCATCCTCTACAGAACATAAACACACACAGCTGTGTCAACAACACTGTGAAACACTACGACATACTAAGATTATCGCAACACTGAAATTATGTTATCTTTCTTTATTCATACCACCATCATCATCCTCATCTGCGATGTGCTGCCGCAGCATGCAGTCAAAGGCTGCCTCTTCCTGTTTGATGAGGCGGTACAGCAGAATCCATGGCAACAGCGATGAAAAATGAGCCTCTTTGGGGTCATCAGGTAAGACCATGCTGTTGGCTATCAACTAGAGAATGAACACAAAAACAGCAGGTAAAAAATTTGAAGAATGATCATGTAAACAGTAATATTGTGAAATAGTATTATAATTTAAAATAACTGTTTTATAGCCATTCCTCCGGTCTTCAGTGTCACATGATTCTTCAGAAATCATGCTGATTAGCTGCTCAAGAAACATTTCTTATTAATATGATTGTATAGCAACAAACACGCTCCCATGAATCCACAACACTGAAATTATGTTATCTTTCTTTATTCATACCACCATCATCATCCTCATCTGCGATGTGCTGCCGCAGCATGCAGTCAAAGGCTGCCTCTTCCTGTTTGATGAGGCGGTACAGCAGAATCCATGGCAACAGCGATGAAAAATGAGCCTCTTTGGGGTCATCAGGTAAGACCATGCTGTTGGCTATCAACTAGAGAATGAACACAAAAACAGCAGGTAAAAAATTTGAAGAATGATCATGTAAACAGTAATATTGTGAAATAGTATTATAATTTAAAATAACTGTTTTATAGCCATTCCTCCGGTCTTCAGTGTCACATGATTCTTCAGAAATCATGCTGATTAGCTGCTCAAGAAACATTTCTTATTAATATGATCGTATAGCAACAAACACGCTCCCATGAATCCACACGGACCTGTATGAGGTTGTTGGCGAGGCGCGGTAGGTTTGCGGGTCGTGGGGTGTGACTGAGCAGCTCAGGTTTTTCAGTGATGCAGCTTTCGACGCCCTTCAGCAGGGCCGTGACAGTGGACACCCACTCCTCCTTGGCAGAGGGGCTGCTGGGTAATCCAGAGTTCAAGTGCTGTATGGCCTCATTGAGAGACACTTCAGATGTCTCGAGGCAGGAGCTGTAGTCTTTCAGCCGCAGCAGGGAGCTCTGGGGAGAGAAAAAACAAAGACGGATGTGGAGTCAACAGGTTAAGTGTCTGAAAACGCCACACTTTTGTAGAATTGAGGGTTGAGGATATGTTCAGTCAGATTTAAGACAAATGGGATATTGCACGCTTTGAGTAAAGCTACTCATTATTCCCATAATAACTAGCTTTTAACATGCTCGCTCTATCATTTTGAGCTCTGATATAAATTGACCTGATCCACACAAAGTATATGAGAAAAATATGATGTGTTTATGAGACAATGCGGTAACACTTTACTTGAAGCCCATATATACAGCAGAAAAATATTATTCATAATGCCTAATTATATATATTGCAATGTATTATACACTTCCTTTCAAAAGTTTGGAGTTGGTAAGAGACTTCTTTCAAACATTTAAAAAGCCTGCATTTATTTGATCAAAAATAAACTAAAAACTGTAGCATTGTCAAATATTGTTACAACATAAAATAACTTTTCTATTTGAATATATTTTAAAATGTAATTTATTTCTGCAATGGCAAATTTTCATTACTCCAGTCTTCAGTGTCACATGATCCTTCAGAAATCATTCTAATATGCTGATTTGATGCTCAATGTATCAACAGATGCATTTTGGATTCTTTGATTAATAAAGTTCAAAAGAAAAAAATGTATACAAAATTATAATTTTTTATAAAATGCCTAATTATATATATTGCAATGTATTATACACTTCCTTTCAAAAGTTTGGAGTTGGTAAGAGACTTCTTTCAAACATTTAAAAAGCCTGCATTTATTTGATCAAAAATAAACTAAAAACTGTAGCATTGTCAAATATTGTTACAACATAAAATAACTTTTCTATTTGAATATATTTTAAAATGTAATTTATTTCTGCAATGGCAAATTTTCATTACTCCAGTCTTCAGTGTCACATGATCCTTCAGAAATCATTCTAATATGCTGATTTGATGCTCAATGTATCAACAGATGCATTTTGGATTCTTTGATTAATAAAGTTCAAAAGAAAAAAATGTATACAAAATTATAATTTTTTATAAATGTAACATTAGAAATGTCATATTTGATCAATGTAATGTATATATATTTTTTTTATTTCCCGAAATGTTTAGTGCATATTTTCAAAAATAATTGTAAACAGTTATAATACATGATAATACTTTACATACTCATGGTTATGTTATTAAATAAAATTGTTCACACCAAAATTTTAATTGTTCTGCTTGCATATTTCATTTATGTTTATGTTCCTTTAAATAACTACTTCTTTAAAGATCATAACACTTCATAACACATAAAATAAAGCATGACATCATGTTTTTCATTTATTATACTGTTCACAAGGGATAAAGTACTGTCAGCTGGTCATTATCGTAAAGTAAACCCTGACAGAATGATCAGAACCACAGACGCAAGTCATGAATGAAGAGAGGTGTAACATGGGCTCTTTTGGGCTCGTTGAAGACCAGTCGTGCCGCTGCATTCTGAATCATTTGTAGAGGTTTGATAACCTCTACTGATAATACTTTACATACTCATGGTTATGTTATTAAATAAAATAGTTCACACCAAAATTTTAATTGTTCTGCTTGCATATTTCATTTATGTTTATGTTCCTTTAAATAACTACTCCTTTAAAGATCATAACACTTCATAACACATAAAATAAAGCATGACATCATGTTTTTCATTTATTATACTGTTCACAAGGGATAAAGTACTGTCAGCTGGTCATTATCGTAAAGTAAACCCTGACAGAATGATCAGAACCACAGACGCAAGTCGATATCGATACCGATACCTTGACTTCGATACCGGTTCCTAAACGATACTTTTTTCGATACGAATTTTATGAAATCAATTTTAACAAGATTACAGTATCTAAAAATAAAACTTTGGTTTTATTTTTCATCTTGTTGATGTTTATATAAACTCAAAGACTCATCTCCTGAGCCACTGCACAAAGGAACAAAATGTAATCAACACAATAAATCAGTGCAAATAGTTTTAATAAAGCTCAAATAGTCTTCAGTGTACACATCTGTTAGGCTACATTTACACTAGTGTGTGTTCGTATTAAAATGCATAGCTCAAACAGAATCATGATTTCTATTTATTTTCCACTGATTTACTGATGAGCATTAGCAGCTTCCAGCGCTGTCTGCCTGTGTTCTCTCTTCCATGATCGCTGCTCTGACTCAGAGTCAGAGGTAATAACATATTTAATTTCAGCAACATTACATGGTCAAAACACACATTAGATGGCAATCGGATGTTATTACAAACACTCGATGGTGGTTTAAAGTGAGTTTTGAGTAAAAGCGGAATATAAATCTTATTTATTGTCTTATGTAGCATGATGCTACAGTGCGCATGAATTGTCACATAACACACGCTTTCGGTCGTGTTGTATGAACGGACATCTGCATATGATCGGAACTCCACGCAGCTCCCGCGCGACTCTCCATTGGAAATAAATGACTGAATGACCGGTCTGTCGCTTGTCGCTTGTCGGAGATAGTGGAAAGTCGGCTTGAAACGCAGTGGAAACGCTAGTATGACGAGGATCGTTTTCATTTTAAAACATAAACGCACCAGTGTAAATGTAGCCTTACATCTAAGGGGGCTGGGACGCATTCGCACTACAGCCTCACGTGTGCGCCACATCTCTGAGTGTAACCGGTGTAAACTAGTAGGTGTGTTCGAATTGATGCGGACTGACTGTGCAGACCGATCGGTGTATTACAGTACCACGAGAGCTAAAGAGAGCAGACTGCTCCGTACGCTTTCGAATCGCTCTCGCGAATGTCAAACACTGATCGATCTGCGCCGCACCTCTTCTAGTCGAACACACCGGCTAGTGCTGCAGGCTTATTGGCTCACTGACGCTGATGAGATTAACCTCTTAGGTATCGAAATTTGGTACCGAACGATGAGACGTTTTTCGATACTGGATGGTATCGAGGCATTTCGGTCGGTGCCTAAAAAGTATCGAACTCGATACCCAGCCCTACCACTGACTGATGAATAACTGAATATCTGAATATCTGAACAGCACTTAAGACTCTTCTAGAGTTACTCTTGTCTATGAATTCTATGAAACAGAAGTGACAGTATCTTGAGAGATCGATTTCTTTTGTATTGTACCTCCTCTATAGAGATGGCATTGTCCACGCTAAGGTTAGGCAGGAGGACGGTGATTTTTTCCATCTGACTTGTCTGACCTTTCAGCAGACCGACACACATGTCGTAACACTCCAGCGCCTCTTCCATGTCACCCTAAAGCATCACATTAACATTCATGCATACAGGGCAAAAACTTCACAAGTAATCATTATTTAAATGTAAACTGTAATTTCTCTAAATATACTCTTATCTATAAACAAGTCAGCACCAGTCAAGATAATCAAGTGTTTTAATATGATACAATTGGTGTTTTAATTGGCGATTCTGCGTCTAGAAACTGAGCTCCATTACCTGAAAGGCAAGGTATCGTGCCTTGAGCCAGTGAACTCTGATGGCAAAAGAGAGCCAATCGTCTTCAAACAGATCTCTCTGAGAGGAGGCCATGGTCAGAAGGAATATATCTGTCTGAAAGCGGGTCTCTGGACCATCAACGTCCCCAAAATCCCTTCCTGAGCCAGACATGGTCTTCCTCTGAGACACTGTAAATACATGACATTGGTGTGATTCCTTTTCACGATTTGTAAAAAACACAACTGATGTCAAACACAACACAGATGTCTGACTGTTTGTGACGTTCTTACTGTTCTTGCCCTTCATCATGGACTTCTGCTCCAACTGTAGCTCCAGACAGCAGAGACACATCAGCATCATTTCCTGTTATATAACAGACAGTATAGTATGTCTTAGATGTACTGTATATAAAAGCACACTGTGGTCAGACCTGCAAACATCTATTACATGTGACTGATATGTACATGTAATTGAATAGTTGAAAAATATTCAGTTGGGGGAAGTCTTGGCCTAATGGTTAGAGAGTCGGACTCATAACCCAAAGGTTGTAGGTTCGAGTCTCGTACCGGCAGGGATTGTAGGTGGGGGGAGTGAATGTACAGCGCCCTCCCCCCCCTTCAATCAAGGCCCCGACCCCCCAACTGCCCCCGGGCGCCGCACCATAAATGGCTGCCCACTGCTCCGGGTGTGTGTTCACTGCTGTGTGTGTGCACTTTGGATGGGTAAATGCAGAGCACTAATTCCGAGTATGGGTCACATCCTCAACTGTATATTTTACTTTGTTTTAGAGTTACCAGTTATTTACACCTAGGAAATAACTGGTATTCATTTAAGTTATACAAAGTGAAATTCTTCAAGTAAATATAAAAAGTGTGGTTGACAAGGATAAAAATAAATATATGAATCAGGCACATCTACTACAATTTAATGAAATATTAGCAATATGCACAACAAAAACATTAAAAGTTTGAGGTCAATAAGATTTGAGTTGTTTTGAAAACATGAATAATTCACCAAAGATGCATTAAATTGACACTAACCTTCAAAAGTTTGGGGTCTGTAAGATATTTAATTTATTTATTATTTTTAAAGAAATTCAGCAAGAACGCTTTAAATTGACAGCAAAGACTTTAACATTGTCACAAAAGATTTCTATTTCAAATAAATGCTGTTTGAATGTATGTTCATCAAAAATACTAACATGTACCACAAAAATACTAAGCAGCACAAATGTTTTCAATGTTGATAATGAGAAGAATTGTGTTCAGAACAGCAAATCAGCATATTAGAATGATTACTGAAGGATCATGTGACACTGAAGACTGGAGTAATTATGCTGAAAATTCTGACAATTTTTTTTTACTTTAAAGTGTAATAATAGCATTATTATTAGCTTAAGATAAACGGTTTTCTTCATTCAATTTCGCTTCTGGTCTTGTATGTTAATTGTATAGGTTCATTTACATAACAGAGAGTGTCTGTGACCTAGATTTTCCTAAAAACACTCAATAAGTTATCGGTCTCTGTCTGATTTTCAGTAGACCCAATGGGAGAAATACACCAGGTTCAGGTCAAGTGCCATGAGGAACAGAGTTTTGTTTCCAGGCAGGTGCAAGCAGTATGTGTGCCAAATGATCTCCTGCTGAGCGAAAAAAATCCTTTAAGTGAATACGTGTAGCTATTTCCTTCTATGTGCTGATGAATAAACATGCTTCCAAGTCGTTCTTTTGCTCCTACAACAGTTTTATTTCAGTCAGTCCCACTTATGCATACTACTGGAATAATAATGTGTTTAGCATTTGGCAAAAACACTCCAAAAAAAAACATTTTTTAGAATCTCAAAATGCTGAAAAGTATTTACTGAAGTGCATAGAAGAACTATAATTCCAAAAGCTTTCTAAATGTGAAAATACATTAAAATGCACTTTTTTTTACTCTCAACAACAGTTTTATTTCAGTCAGTCCCACTTATGCATACTACTGGAATAATAATGTGTTTAGCATTTGGCAAAAACACTCCAAAAAAAAAAATTTTTTTAGAATCTCAAAATGCTGAAAAGTATTTACTGAAGTCCATAGAAGAACTATAATTCCAAAAGCTTTCTAAATGTGAAAATACATTAAAATGCACTTTTTGCACTACACAGACAGTAGCCAAAACAGGTGTGCACGTGGAAATCTCCTTTACTTGCTACTAAGTGCCTCAAACAAAACCATGAATATCTTTCAAAGTTGTACTGGCACGAACCTCGCAAACAGGCTCACCTTTATGTGCTGGTTGCTGGAATCTCTGAGCAGTGGATTGGGCAGGCCAGCGCTGTGTTTCCTCCAGCAGTTGAACAGATCCAGCACCACTGTGCTGAGGCCCGCTGGCCACTCCTCCAGAAACTTCTGCCCCACCACCTTCAGATACCGCATCATCAGCTCCAGGATGCCGCCGTTCTGCATGTTCGCCAACAGGAACGCGTGAACGTCCTTCCGCTCTGAGGAACCATGAAGAACAGAGAGAACAATTAAAGGTCCACTGAAGTGCCTTGAAAAACGCAGCATTATGCTATGTGGTGACGTAATTTCAACTGAAACAGGAAGACAGGGTGGGACATATCGAGCAGCCCCAACCCCCTTTTAAATAGCCAATAGCATTTCAGCTTGGGCCAGAGGCCTTTGAGCTCGGTAAAGCCGCATTTGACATCTTATGACAGCCACAGTCTAATAGATTAGCCCTTTAGATTCAATATGAAACTGTTACTAAAGCAAAACAGTGATTATAATGATGCTGAGGATGTGTAGTTTGAAGATTGTGTAATTTATGTTGGTGCAGGACACCGGTGTAATCTCTTCTACTCGTTAGTGCCGTTTGTCTAACCGTTTCTCCTCCTAATCTGATCCAAATTGCTATACAATACAGCATTCTGTGTAGAATTCAAATTGGTCCGATACATTTTTATGGTATGTGCAACTCTGTGATATCGTGTCTCTGGACCGGAGCAGACTGTGTGCGCGCTGCGGCGGTTCACGTACACAACACGAAACCAGACTTCTTTCGACCCAATGGAAAGCATATTTACACTGTCTGAATCGTTACTTATTCCCCATATAGTGCACTACGTGCCATTCAGCATACAGAAAATACTACTTTGGTGAACAAGTGACCTATTTCAGCCACAGCTTCAGCATCTATTTATAGTGTAGGGGGCGGGACATTTCAGTTTCTAGAGAGCATTTGATTGGACAGAAAGTTTGACGAGAAGCTGAAGTGCAGGGTGACGTCATCAAAATTGTTGATCCATATTGCCGGAAGCGAGAGACTGTAAGTTTTGAATGCTTATATCTTCTAAATGCGAATTTTGTCATTGTTTTGGAGCACCCTAGCTACTAGATAACCTTAAGACTAACGTATTCATGCTAAAAAACAAAAAAAACTTCGATTCTGATTTCATGGGGAGTTTAAAAGAGAAGCATAAAGAATTAAAATGGTGACTAAATAAGAAAACCTCAGTTTCTGTACCTGTCTCCATAGAGACGATGTACTCGGAGGAGTTGGATCCGCGGTTCGACTGGGAGTCAAGTTTGCTGTCACACTGTGAGCCCATGTTACTGAGACTCTCCTCATCTTCATCATCTTCAAACTTTTTCAATCTGGAAATAAAGTTCAAGTCAATGTGACAAAGCAAGACTTTTTGAGAAAGTTCCTGACTTTCTAAGAACATGATTGATGTCTAAAATACAACTATGTGCAGCAAGACTTCAGTCTAATGTGTTTTCACTGCTAGGATTCACTCAAATGACAAAACAAAAATAGAAACCACATGACCAACAAAACATCTTATAGTGCATTGCTTGATATGGTCAGAGCAGGTTAGAACAAAAGCCCTGAATAGATAAATATTAAAATGAACACCTAGAGGGGAGGAATTTGAGCAGGAGTTCTTGGAAGTCAATCTTCTCTTCTTTCTTGCATCTGGTGTTGCGGACACGTGCTGAGCGCCTCTTCGCCGTCTCTACGGTGTCCTCTACCACACGTTTTCTCTTAGTGCCTTTTTTCACTTTGTCATTCAAGGCAGCGTCCAGAGCTGTAGGGTGAAGAGCAATGACATCATCAGTGTCATATGTGTCAAAACTACTGAAAACAAATGCTAAAGTGACTTGATGACCCCAATCTTCTGAACAGTAGTGTATATATGCCAAATTATGTATACAGTGTCAATTTAATATGAGTTTGGTAGCCCACACAATCAAAGTGCATTTTGAAAATAAATACAGCAATATGTAATGCACTAGATTATTAAACAATTCTTGTTCTTGGTCATAGTTAACTTGCGTTTCTTAAGCTAACCGCTTTTTTTTTTTACTATCAAATAGTAGGAACTTAATTCAGTCTCAAATGTCAACAGACAATCTGCTTTGTACTCCAGAATCAAAATGTCACCACAAAAAGATAAAAAATGCCTTAAAATAAAAATAGTCCCCAGCACGCTCCCTGTGCAAGTCGGTGGTCACGTTGGTTATGTTGACGGAAGTTAGCCTATTTTCAGGCGCTGCGTAATATCATTGCGCCTGCTGCACACATGGTACGGCAGCAAAGTTCCTTGATTATTACGCCGGAATGAGAGTATAGTACCTAGCCATATCGGTCTAGAAAATCACAACTTTTTATTTTCCGTCAGACTTAGTACACGATATAAGAAGAGTCAAATTTTAAATAGGAAAAATATCGAAACTCTTTTGGTAATTTTTGAGCGAGATGATTACATCAGATTCAATGATCTATGCTAAGCTACAGCTAAAAGTGCTACCTCGAGACCCGGAAATCGGCTGAATGGATTCGAAAACGGTAAAACTCAACTGTTTAACTCTAGGGGAGTTGGAAAATGAGCCTATTTTCAAAAATAGTGGAGTGTTCCTGTAAGTTAGTTAGTTTTATTTTATTATTAATTTTTGAAGGCACTTTTGATCTTTTTGTGATCGGAATCTTCTCATCCAGAGCTCTGTAACATTACAGGTGAGAGACTACATATTTATGCATGCGTCATGTCTACATTCACACTGACCAGCAGTAGTAACTGTGGTAACGGCGGCATCCTCAGTTCCATTGGCAGCAGTAGTAGTGACTGTGGGTGTAGTGGTGATCTCAATGACGTTCTGGTTCTGCAGCGCTCCTGCATCAGTGCTGGGCGGGGCCTGCAGCTGGACAAAGAACTCGGTGGATGGGTGCAGACTGGCACTCGGGCTACTGGGACCTGGAGGAGGGGCAGGGGGGGCCTGAGGTACACTGACAGGTATGGGGGGTTGAGGGGGGTCTGAAGCAGCAGTGGCAGGCGCTGGAGTGCTGGTGGGCATTTGCACGAGGCAGTCCGGGTCACGGTACATTGACAGGTCGATGCGGCGGCCGAAGTCAGGCCGTGGGACCAGGCAAGCATTCTGGTGTTTGTACATGGCCAAGAAACTCTCCCCAACGCTCTTCCACCTATACGGATAAAATACATCACACAGATATACAGCAAAATAATAAATATTTACATATTCTCAATACAATACATATTAATAAAGAAAATATA
>NW_015506038.1:251372-265520 GCF_001515645.1 Sinocyclocheilus grahami | reverse complement strand
ATATAGTTACAAAAGATTTATATTTCAAATAAATGCAGGTTTTTTTATCTTTATATTAATTAAATAATCCTGAAAAGAAAATCTACAAAACATTTTTGCAGCACAACTAATTTAAACACTGATAATAAGAAATGTTTCCTGAGCAGCAAATCAGCATATTAGCTTTGCATCACATGGATAATTTACATTTTTTTATATATTAAAAGACAAAACAGTTCTTTTGAACTGTAGTAATATTATACAATATTACTATTTTTACTGTATTTTTTAATTAAATAAATGCCGCCTTGGTGAGCTTAAGAGACTTATTTCAAGAATGTTTTTTTAATTTAATTACTGACCCCAAATTTTTTTATCAGCAGACAGTAAAAATATGCAGAAATCTGTCAACCGGTGTAAATATATGTGTTTTGAAGAATAATCTATAAAAATATTAAAAAGTGTCTATTTCTTTTATACCGTTGATGATGAAACATCAAATCATCGATTGTTTTTTTTTATTTTTTACTCGTCACAGAAGCAGCCCATAGACATAAATAAATCACATAAATGGTATTAAATGTTATTTTAATGCTTGACTAATTATTAATTTTATTAAGTATAATGATAAATGTTACTGAAAATAACCCATGATATTCCTTCAAACAAAATGTAGCACAAATTTTCTGTGGATTAACAGTGGCATGGACTCACGTGAAGTATTTGATGGGCAGAACCAGCTGCAGGTCAGCTACAGGATGCCGTGTGAGTTTAGCCTGTCTCTGTCTCCTCAGCTCCAGCGCTTCCTCTACAATGCTGTTGGCTTCCTCCTCATCAACATCCACGTACTGCACTGACACATCACTGCAGCCAAAACACAGGCAGACAAACTCAGGGTGATGAACATTACAAAGTTTCTACGTCAACTGTATAAATGGTGAATGCCACATTATAAGCTCATCTGAATGAGCAGGAGAAGGTACATACAGTTTGGAGAACATCTTCATAGAGTCTCGTCTGAGGCAGGGCTGCTCTTCAAAGATCTTCTCTTTGAGCACTCGCCCCTTACTGTAGCCGGTGTCCTTCTCCAGAGCCTTACAGATGTTGTACAGGCAACCTACGAGACAAAAAGAACAGAACATAATGCTGTGACTTCTCTGCTAACTCAGAATATGATGAAAAGCTAGCGGCAGGAAATCCAAAAGAACTACAAACCTTTATGCCCGCAAAGACTACATAAAACAGCATTCACAACAGGAACTGGTTACTTGTTCAGTGGCCTTGGCTCCAAAAGTACTTTTCTCACATAATACATGTCTACATTAATAACATAATAAAATTCGACATGAATATCCCCTCATTTCTGCCACAATACCATGGTGCAGTTAGTGTAACTACACCAGTGGTTCATTCCACTTTTGGTGGAAACATTACAAATAAACATTATATCGAACTATTCATTTCGTTTTATCGAGGGAAAATTATATCGCGATAATTATCGTTATCGTTTTATCGCCCAGCCCTATCTGCTTGTATGTTGTACAGAGGTTTTCTGACTCACAGCTGTAGTCACTGAGAGCGTAGAGGACCGTGATGAGACTGTCTAGGCAGGGCCAGTGGTCCGGGTTACAGCGTAAGCCCACCTCAAACGCATGGCGGGCCAAAGGCATGCTGGCCTTCCTCAAAGCCAACTTTCCCATCTTATACCACATACTCACATCTGTGGAGTCCAGCATGACAGCCTGCAAGACACACAGACATTCAGAGACTCAGCTGTGTCCAAACTGTCTGTCCAGTGGCTCTCACTGTTACACTGGAGGAGTTAATACCATGTTAACATTAAATGCAAATGCAGGACAAATTATGCACCTTTGCACTTTGTGATTTGTTCAAAGTACGCATTTACCTGCACATAGAAGTCCATGGCAGTGTCGAAATCATCTCTGAGCACAGCAAGACTGGCCAGGTTTTTATAGGTGGAGTACTTCAGCATCAGTCCAGGATGCTTGAGTCCAACTTTCTCATCTTCAGATGCCACTGCCTGGGGCAAGAAAAAAAAGATCACTAATAATTAATCACACACTGTCTTTGAAAAATAGAAAGCAATTGTAAAGCTAAAGCTAAATAAAATGAAAGACATTCTGGATTTCATGGTAAGATGTTATAATGATCAGAGCTGAAAGAGTGTGCTGTACCTCCTTGAGCAGTGGGGTCTTGAGGAGCTCATGGTAGGCTTTGGCAGACTCGTCAAACTTGTCATGTTTCTGCAGATCAAGAGCTTTATGATACAGAGCAAACGCTTCTGCCTCCTTAAAAATACAAATGAGAAGGAAACAGTTATATTGGATTGAACAATTTTATTAACCCTATAAAGCCTACTGTATCATATCTGACACACAAAAAGGCCTCTAATTGATCAGCATGACTGATGAAAAGCCTGTTGTTCACAATTTACTACATGCTTTCTGTCATCTGACTGATAGTTCATACTTTTTCAACAAGTAAATGGTCTTTTAGTTGTAAAAAAATGTCCCCCTTTCAGCTTGTGGCTCATGTGTCTTTTTGCTGTGATATCTTGACAGATTTTTATAAAGTAAATGTAGGGCTGGACGATATGGCCAAAATTTATATCACGATATATTTCTTAATTTCGGTCGATACGATATAATTCCGATATCGATATGAACACTGTTAAAAAAGCCTCATAAAAACGGCCAAGAACGGCCACAACAGATGTCTGTACCTACAAACTTATGAAAAATTAATTTGCCAACTCTATGAAACCTACTTCTATAAAACGATATAATATTTTAGAGTCGGTTCCCTTCAGAGATGCATTAATATAAAACACCCGCGACGCGTTTTGATTTTGAAACGTGCAGTGCTCCTGTTTATTAAACGAAGTCAAACGCCACAAATAAATCAATGTATGGGAGACACTGGTAATGTATATCGAAATATCGGAAATGTGTTTAAAAATCATATCACCGTTATTGAAAAAAATTATATCGCAATACATATTGATATTGAATTATTGTCCAGCCCTAAGTAAATGTAAGAATAACGTTTATATTATCAGTAATATTTCAAGATGAACTCTCACTGGATTGTGAGTATTAAAAACCATCACTCAGTCGTTTGATGAAGCTTTATTTGTTAATCTCTCAGCGTATTGTATTACATTGAATTATATGTTTTGATTCTATACATTTTAGCTACATATTCTCCTATATTATATTATATGAGCCATAAAAGCCTGATCTATCCAATATGATACTCAACAAAAAACACATATGCAAATGCTTTCACGTACATTTTGCCAAAAGGTTCAATAAACAGTTCCACTACAATTCATATGTCAGGCTTTACAGGGTTAAACTATAAAAAAAAAACATAACATACTTAAGAGAATCTGTTTGAAAGCATCTGACTCACCTGGGCTTCCTTTGTTTGACTGGGTTTAGTGCTTCTGACGGCGTCTTCATGCTCATCCGCAGCCTGAGACGCCGCATTCAGAGCAGCTATCCGGATCTGTGATTTGAAGAAGATACATGAATACAGTGAACAAATGAAATGAACAATATGACAGAAGCAGGTCTAACAAAGCATAAAACATATAGAGTGACTTGCCATGTTTCTTCTTTATTAAGGATCATTCATTCCAATCATCAGCATCTGTTGTGGTGCAAGATAATAAATAAATAAAAATGAAAATTAACTGGTTAACTGGATCATAACCCTGAATTATTACATGACTATATCCAAAAAATGAAAAATAAACTGACATTAAATTGATTTGAGCAGTGCTAGTTTATAATAGTTTATAATATCTCTCTCCTCTCATATAATATTTTTATATATAGAAAAAAGAGTTGACCACACAATATTAATCAGAATCTAGTACGGAAAGGCATAAATATAAATGTGACCCTGGAGCACAAAAGCAGTGTTAAGTCGCTGGGGTATATTTGTAGCAATAGCCAAAAATACATTGTATGGGTCAAAATGATAGATTTTTCTTCTTCTATGCCAAAAAAATCATTAGGATATTAATTAAAGATCATGTTCCATGAAGATATTTTGTACATTTCCTACCGTAAATATATCAAAACTTAATTTTTGATTAGTACTATGTATTGCTAAGAACTTAATTTGGACAACTTTAAAGGCGAATTTTCTCAATATTTTGATTTTTTTTGCACCCTCAGCCAAATATCGTCCGATCCTAACAAACCATACATCAATGGAAAGCTTATTTATTCACATTTATTTAGGTCATATGATATTGGCATACCATATTACTATATATCATTACATCTCTACACATGTATTGATAATGTGTCTGTGACTGTCCCTTGCACCGAATTTAGAAAAGAGGCATTTTGGAAGATTTTCAGTAAATGCATTCAATTGATCGTGGCATCAACAAGTACACATGGGACTGGTTATATCTATGCATCCAGCTGGTGGTGTGAAGGCAAACTCTATAGCGTTTTATGTGAACATGCACAGAATATATCGCAAAATCTACACTTTGCACTTACCATAAACAAGATGCTATTTGATGAAATTAATGATTCAAGCAAATAGCAACCCCCACTATTTACACTAAGCATACATTTATGCTAACTTTTTTTTTTTTTTTTTACACTGTCTTTTTATAATTCACTTCATGCCTTTGTACAGGGTAGTTTAGCCCCAACAATGGGACAAGATTACCCCCTTTAAGATTTACAATGTTGTGCTATAACAATCAAATTGGCCAGTGTTTCCTCAGATAGTATGTTACATATGCTAAACTCCCAATAACATGCCAATAAAAGTACAGTGTTCTTGAGGGAGCATTTTCCCCAATACGACACATTGTGCATTGATGGGAACCATGGCAGATTCCACTGCTAGCTTGATAAGCAAATGCACAATAATTCATCCGATGCTTCGCAGACATCAAAACGACGGTGTTGTTGCACACATTGCTTGTTAACAGCGCTATGTTTATCAACCCCACTCAACAACAACAACAGGCTAGCAACGCTAGCAGCAGAAGCCCAGCTGAACTTACAAAGCTACAACGGTTCCATGTAACGCTCAATTTCCTAATACTTTATAAAAGTGAAATACTTTCGCCGTGAGTCCAACTGCAAAGCTGTGTTTTGTGTTTGCATGTTTGTTGTTTTGATGGAGAGCTGCTACTTACCAGCATGATCTTCTGCTCGGAGGAGAGTCGCTGAGGTGAAGTCAGTGTCGAGCGCTCCGATTGGACGAGTGAGCACACGCGCGGCCGCAAACAGCCAATCACGTGTCAGATCTCAGTTCTCAACGTCCCGTTTCTCAAATTGTTCGAGAGATTAAATAAAAAATAAAAATATATAAATAAGTATATAATAATAATAAATATATAAATATTTGTTTTAAATTAAAGTAACAATTAAAGTTGAAAATAGTAAAAAAAAAAAAATAAAGTAATTAATTACTTTTACATTTACAAGAAAATATTAGTTACTTTTGTTTTAAATTAAAGTAACAATTAAAGTTGAAAATAGTAAAAAAAAAAAAAAAAGTAATTAATTACTTTTACATTTACAAGAAAATATTAGTTACTTTTTTTGTTTTTCAAATAAGTAACGCAAGTTACTTTGCTTTCCCATTTATTCACTGACAGCTGTCCTGACGCTGTGATGAGGGAACTCGGGAGTGAGGGGCAGAGACAGAGGCACAGCTCGAGTCTCAGGCTTTTTGTGAAAGGGCCTTTACAGTTGCCAAAAATATAACTTTTGGGTGTTTTGTTATTGCAAAATAAATAAGCAAGCCCAGCTCAGGTGACAAACAGTAACACAAAAGTAACGTAATGCATTACTTTCCATGAAAAGTCACTTGCAGTTAGTTACTTTTTATGGAGTAACGCAATATTGTAATACATTACTTTTAAAAGTAACTTTCCCCGACACTGCTTATTAATAGATGACTGCCTAATGACTGATTGTACATTTACTTGTACTTGTAAATGTAACTAGTTAAAAATATTAATAAACTATTGAAATAGTTTCAAATAATTGAGTCATTGTTTTAGCAATACATAGGAATGTATTAATTTTCTTTTAATTGTCAAACTTCTATTGTGCATGATGGTTTTCAAAATAAATAATAATAATACAGTCTGAATAGTATTTCTGAATCAAATAGCACACTGGCAAATTCAAAGACTGGTTTATTTTCAAATGAAAAATGATTTCTAGAAAAATCAGGACAACAATTAGCAGATGGCAAATTTGATTTCACTGTTTTTAATCAATCACAAATATCAATCAATTTAGCAATCACACACAAATCTACTAAAAGTCTTATATAATAAGCTTAGTGTCACTGAACTGCAAACATACTATAAATAAAACGCCATAGTCTATCAATCTAAACAGCATTCATATCTATGAATAAAACACATATTGTACCTGGAATGACATGCAGCACTCCAACTTTTCAAACAAACATATAATAGGATTAGAACAGGTCATTTACAGTCTCCACATAACTCTCAATATACACTGGACAGGTCAAGATGACAGCAGCAACAGATATACAACCATCTCTCCAGCTGATTCAGCTCTAAAACCCAATCAATCCAGCAGCGCTTCTCTGGCCTCCTGAAGCGCTCTGTCTGCCTGAACCCAACCGAGACAGACTAGACGCTCTCGAGTTAAGAGCCGAGCACACGGATCCATTCCCTCTGGAGGACGTTGAGGTTTTGGACTGAAGACTGGCACTACTGACTGAACCGACTGAGTGAGAGCCTCCGCCGGCCCACTGGTGGTTTGAAGGGTCCGATGACTCTCTGCTCCTCTCAGGGGTCTCAAACTCAAGCGGCTCCTGTGAAGCTGGGGAGGCACCACACAAGCTGACTGGACTCAGAGGCACTTCTTGTTGAGAATGAGGCCGGGGAACGTCTTCAGTGCTAGCAGGAGGTTCTGAACGGGTCCCTGATTCAGGTTGAGGGATGTCTGCCTTCTGTGCGGTGATTAGAGAAATAATAATAATGTAGTTAAATAATAGTAAATGTTAATTATTAAAAAATAAATACGCTACCATTCATAAGATTGAGGTTGGTAAGATCTGTCTTATGCTCACCAAGGCTGCAGTTATTTCAACAGGGGGGAAAAACTGTAATATTGTGAAATATTATTACAATTTGAAATAACCGTTTTCTATTCAAATATATTTTAAAATGTAATTTATTTCTGTGATGTAAGCTGTATTTTCAGCATCATTCCTCCAGTCTTCAGTGTCACATGATCCTCCAGAAATCATTCTGATATGCTGATACATAGAGAGAGTGTGTATCTTGTAATATATACATAAACATACATCATACATATATTTCATGTACTCTGTATACATTGTACTGATTTTAATAACTGATGTACTCGAAGCGTGCACCAAACATACATTCCTATAGGAATATCCAAGTATCGGATCGGGACTCGGTATCGGCAGATACTCAATATTCAATGACTCGGATCGGATAATATATTTTAAAATGTAATTTATTTCTGTGATGTAAGCTGTATTTTCAGCATCATTCCTCCAGTCTTCAGTGTCACATGATCCTCCAGAAATCATTCTGATATGCTGATACATAGAGAGAGTGTGTATCTTGTAATATATACATAAACATACATCATACATATATTTCATGTACTCTGTATACATTGTACTGATTTTAATAACTGATGTACTCGAAGCGTGCACCAAACATACATTCCTATAGGAATATCCAAGTATCGGATCGGGACTCGGTATCGGCAGATACTTAATATTCAATGACTCGGATCGGAGCGGGGGCACGAAAAACCTGATCGGGACATCCCTAGAATTATTACATGATTATTACACATTTAACTATAATAATCTAAACAGAGGGAAATTAATACAGAAGGAAATAAATAAATAATTTTAATGGCATTACAATATTTACTGTATGAAAATTATTTATTTTTCAAAACATTTGACGGCCCAGTCATTTACCACTAATCCGAACATTTTCTCTTTTTTCTAAGTTAGTGTACTTGTTTACGGCAGTAAGTAGATGAAGTATCTAATCAACTGCTAATTTTGTCAAATTATGCAAAGTGTTTTATTTTATTTTATTGTGTATATTAATAATACAAACAACACTAACTGTAAATTAGCAATTTATGTAACAAATGTTATTTAACCAACAATAATTTCCTTTACTAAATGGTTTTAACCAATACAAACACATCAGAAGCACTGGAAATGTTCATGATGTTCATTACTGAAAACATGAGGGAAAGGAACAGTCATGTGACACATGCTGGAAAATGTTATTGGACAAATTTTGTGGAAACATTTTTAATTTTTTTCATCTTTTCACAAATAAAAACTTTTAAAAAACTGCATTTATTTGAACGAGAAACCTTTTGTCGCATTATAAATGTCTTTACTGTAACTTTTTAATAAATTTTATGCAAGGTAAATTGATGAAAAAAGTAACAAATAAATAGAAAAATAAAAGTAAAAATATAAACTAATATATGTAAACTAGGGCTGCACGATAAATCGAAATGGAATCGAGATCACGATTCGACAGAAGCTGCGATTGTCATGCGTATCTTTCAGTGAAGCGCGGTTCTGCGATCAGCAGTAAATCTTCGACAGAAGCTGCGATTGTCGTGCGTATCGTTCAGTGAAGCGCGGTTCTGCGATCAGCAGTAAATCTTCGACAGAAGCTGCGATTGTCGTGCGTATCGTTCAGTGAAGCGCGGTTCTGCGATCAGCAGTAAATCTTCGACAGAAGCTGCGATTGTCGTGCGTATCGTTCAGTGAAGCGCGGTTCTGCGATCAGCAGTAAATCTTCGACAGAAGCTGCGATTGTCGTGCGTATCGTTCAGTGAAGCGCGGTTCTGCGATCAGCAGTAAATCTTCGACAGAAGCTGCGATTGTCGTGCGTATCGTTCAGTGAAGCGCGGTTCTGCGATCAGCAGTAAATCTTCGACAGAAGCTGCGATTGTCGTGCGTATCGTTCAGTGAAGCGCGGTTCTGCGATCAGCAGTAAATCTTCGACAGAAGCTGCGATTGTCGTGCGTATCGTTCAGTGAAGCGCGGTTCTGCGATCAGCAGTAAATCTTCGACAGAAGCTGCGATTGTCGTGCGTATCTTTCAGTGAAGCGTGGCTCTGTGATCAGCAGTAAATCTTCGACTCTGAAAGCATGTGATGATGATTTCCTGCTGATTACAGAACTGGCTTTACTATCAAAATGCGCATAACAATCGCATTCAATTAATCGTGCAGCCCTAATATAAACAATATATTAACATGAATTAAAAATGTAATTCCTTTTAAAATATATCTTACTAACCCCAAACTTTTGAACAGTAGTTAATAAAATTATAATTCTTTATTTTTATTAAATAATTATTAAAAAATGTCTTGCTTCTCTGATTTCTACTCACTGCTGATTACTCTCCCTCCTCTCCTCATTTCTCTGGTTCCCTCGGTCGGCGTGTGTCCTTGTCCTCTCTGTTAGTGTTGAGGAGAGCTGAGGATGTGCAAGAAGCCCAAAGTCTGACTGGTCTATTCCAGCCATTGACGCAAACTGGCCAAGCCTAACATGCAGCAAGAAATTACCAATTCAATTTTCAAAGGTTCAACATTTTAAAAATACTAATTTGGCATCAAGACTTTTGATGAAAAAAAGGCATAAAACAGTAATGCATAAATCATTCAGTAGATGTAAAATGTGAGATCAGACAGACCCAGCATCTTTCAGCAGGTCTAGGAATGCGTGGAATTTTTGGAAGGAGGATTCGATGCTTTCCAGCACATGTTCGTCCTCCAGAACAGAGGCACTGAGATGGGCTTCAGACAGGGATTGGTTCAGACTCCGTAAACGCTCATTCTCCAGTTCCAGCTACAGGAAGAGACATATTAATATACAGCCATGCAGGGCCGTCCTTAGCTGAGGTGGGGCCTGGTGCAAGGTAGGAAGCGGGGCCCCCCTCGGTCCATTTGCCACAGGGCCCCCTCAAGTGAAGGGCCCGGTGCGACCGCACCAGTTGCACCCCCCTAAGGACGGCCCTGCAACCACATAACTTTTACTTTCTGAAATGTTATTAATATTTTTTCAAACTGAATAACTGGGGATACTTGTACCTCCACCAGGCGAGAGTTGGTTTTCAGTCTGTCGTTCCTCTCCTCCGCCAGCCTCAGACGACACTCTTCCAGCTCTACCTATTGGTGAAGAGAGGAACTGCACCACATTACCCTTTATACTGTATATACATACAGTACAGTGGCACCAAACCACTTAACATCTTACATTTAAGCCATGCTATTAAAAAAAATCATGCATACATTAGATTACAAAATATCAAAGTGCCACTGTATGTATAGTACTTCCATTTTTGGCCTTTTTTTGTTTTTTGTTATAATCACAAAAAATCTGGAACTTTTTGTCATGACATAATTTGTGACCATGGACCACAAAACCAGTCATAAGAGTCATTTTTTTGAAATTGAGATTTATACATCATCTGAAAGCAGAATAAATAAGCTTTCCATTTATGTGTGGTTTGTTATGATAGGACAATATTTGGCTGAGATACAACTATTTGAAAATCTGGAATCTGAGGGTGCAAAAAAAAAAAAATATTGAGAAAATCGCCTTTAATGAAGTTCTTAGCAATGCATATTACTAATCAAAAATTAAGTTTTAATATATTTGCAGTATGAAATTTACAAAATATCTTCATGGAACATGATCTTTACTTAATATCCTAATGATTTTTGGCTTAAAAGAAAAAATCTATAATTTTGACCCATACAATGTGTTTTTAGCTATTGCTACAAATATACCCCAGCGACTTAAGACTGCTTTTGTGCTCCAGGGTCACATTTATACTTTTCACAAATTATATTTGCTATTTTTCTGATGTCCTAGACTTTCAGTCTTCAAACTATGGAAAGTAGTTATAAAAGGAGCATTATTACATGATTATTACATATTTCACTATAATAATCTAAACAGAAGGAAATAAACATAAGCCATTATCATATTTATTGTATGAAAATTATTTATATTTTTTTCAAAACATTTGACGGCCCAGTCATTTACCACCAATCCAAACATTTTTATTTTTTTTCCTAAGTTAGTGTACTTGTTTACAGCAGTAAGTAGATCTAATCAACTGCTAATTTTGACAAATTATGCAAAGTGTTTAATTAATAATACATACAACACTGACTGTAAAATTATCCATTTATGTTACAAATGTCATTTAATAATTCCACAATAATTTCCTTTACTAAATGGTTTTAACCAATACAAACACATCAGAAGCGCTGGAAATGTTCAAGATGTTCATTACTGAAAACATTACTGAAAAAAAGAGGGAAAGGAACAGTCATGTGACACATGCTGGAAAATGTCAGTGGACAAATTAAATAAATCGTTTGAAAAGTGTGTTTTAAAGGGACAGTTCACCTAAAAATGAAAATTTGCTGTTAATTTACTGAGGCCATCCAAGATGTACATAACTTTTTTCTTGAGTAGAACAGCAAAGACATTTTTTATGAAACCATGGTCCTTTATGATTAAAAAAAAAAGCAAGGCAGTGTCTACTGGCACTTTGAGAGTCATATACAGGCAACACAAAAATGTTCATTTCACGAACGAATCGTTCTTTTGAACCGGTTCTTTTCAGTGAACTGGTTGAACCAGTTCACCAAATATTACTGAACCGTCTGAATCTGAGCTGCACAGATTGACAAGTTACGCAATCAAAACTCACTGAGTTCTGAATTCCTGAGTCCTGACAGTCACTCCTACTCGACAAAGCACCAGTGTATATGATCTTATGCTGCTGGTTTTGTCTACTCATTCAGCGCTCCAGTCCCTCCAACAGTCACTGAGAACTGAAGAGCTGCTGATAACGTTGTAAATAATGTTCAGTTTCTTGCATAGACTGATTGATTCGCTTCATAAGGCTTCAATATATCATCAGGAACCACGGGTATTCATTTTGTGTTGCCTTGATATGCTTTTTTGACTCTCAAAGTGACGGCAGCTGTTGACTTGCATTTTACGAATCACCAATGACCACGGATTCAGCTAAAAATCTTTCCTGTGCTACCGAATCCATGTGACCTCTCTGAATAGTCTCTCGTAACTAAAGTGAATTTTTTTCCTAGCTCTCTTAATATACACATGACAGAGAGCAACTGGATAGGCTGTTACTGTGGCACCTGTAATCGATTATTCTCTCTCTGTACTCGTCTGAACTGGTAGCTAGTGATTTTCTCCTGAGGACTCGGTACATATGCAGCATCCACCTCCTCTGACTCGGTCTCTGTCTCCACGGTTACCCGCACAGAGGAGGCGTTCTGATGAAGAAAACCATCATGACATCCTCAACACATTCTACATTAACAATAATTAACAAGTCACTCTACTAAATGTACAAATATTGACGTAAAACAATTTACATGAAGGAATTTAGCAATGAAACAGTCCTTACTTGAAAACTCTGGTCAGTCAGCCCATCAGCCTGTAATGCACCTCTTTATGGACAGACAAACAGAGACACATTTATGCATCTTACTGACTTGAATGGAAAAGCAGAAGGATTGAATTGCTTCTCACACATTTGAATGTATTCTGGAAGAGTTCCTGTCCAAACTGTCTGAAGTCTATCCTACGGCTGGTATCGCTAACATCTTTGTGCTTACCTTTGTAAGCCAGCCCGAGCAGCAGTGCGCCATGGGACGTACCCCACTGAACCAGGCCTCCATACAGAGTTTACAGAGGAGGACCGGCGAGAGCCTGCAGAGAACAACATTAAAAAGTCAAAAAGAACATAAAGGACAGAAAAAGAAAATAGCCAAAATACTGCACGTACTAATTCGATATGTAGCTTTTCCTGCATTCCTCCTCCTTAACTGCCGTGACTGATCAAGAGCGCTTTTGGGAGAAGGAGGTTTAAGCCAAAGATACTGAAACACAACACATCAACAATGAGCTCATGTAGCCAAGAAACAACAGATGCGTTTAATATCGAATAATCTAAAACATTTAAACATGCAAAAGTGTTCAGACCTGTGAGTCATGGCTTTTAGCGTTGATGAGAACTCTTTTGAGCACAGCCTTCACCACATTCTTATCTATGACACATGCAAAGAATATGACAAAGTAATGTGAACTGGAGTTCTTACTCGTTGTCTCAGAGTGCAAGTGCTGCTCCAGGTGCCATTCATCATTTAAATGTATTTCAAAATGCATCAAAATATTCAATGAGACCAAAAGTATAATAGCATTCAACAGTTTGTAAGAAGTAAACATTTTTAAAGACTTTTATTCGGCAAGAAATTGACTTGAATTGAAAAAAAGAAATGAGATTAAAGAGATTCATAAAGTCACAAACGATTTCTACAAAAAATATATGAAGCTGCACAACATCATAATAGTCATAAATGTTTCTTGAGCAGCAAATCATCACATCAGACTGATTTCTGGAGGATCATGTGACACTGAAGACTGGAGTAATGATGCTGAAAATTCAGCTTTGCATCACAGGAATAAAAAGAAATTAAATTTTATAAGGAATATAATGTCAAAATGTGGGTGTGTATGTGCTTCTGAATATGTGTGTGTGTGTGTGTGAGTAAGAGGTGTGTGTGAGTGAATGAGTGAGTGTGTGTATGTGAGTGTGTGAGTGAGTGAGTGCGAGTGAGTGAGTGTGCGAGTGAGTGTGTGTGAGTGAGTGAGTGAGTGAGAGGTGTGAGTGAGTGTGTGTGTGTGTGTGAGTGAGTGAGTGAGTGTGCGAGTGAGCGTGTGTGAGTGAGTGAGTGAGTGAGAGAGTGTGAGTGTGTGTGAGAGAGAGAGAGAGAGAGAGAGTGAGTGTGTGAGTGAGTGAGTGAGAGAGAGAGTGAGTGAGTGTGTGAGAGTGTGACATCCAGAGAACAAACATCTGTGTTATGTCATTTGTTATTTCTATATCTCTGTGTGAGTGAGTGCGTGTGTGTGTGTGTGTGTGTGTGTGTGAGTGAGTGAGTGTGTGTGTGTGTGTGAGTGAGAGGTGTGCGAGTGAGAGGTGTGCGTGTGTGTGTGTGTGTGTGTGAGAGTGAGTGAGTGAGTGTGCGAGTGAGTGTGTGTGTGT
>NW_015506038.1:246836-249975 GCF_001515645.1 Sinocyclocheilus grahami | reverse complement strand
AGTGTGTGAGTGTGTGTGTGTGTGTGTGTGTGTGTGTGTGTGTGTGTGTGTGTGTGTGTGTGTGTGTGTGTGTTAAAGAGTGACTTCTCAAACCTTTGACCCACAGGTCCTCTGTAAGCTCGCGGGAGAGTGCCATCACTCCTCTGTCTCCGATCAGGATGTTGTCATTGAGAGTAATTCTGCGCAGTCCGCTCATGGCTTCAAACTCGGCTCTCCTGTAGCGCAAAGTCTCCACCCACGCCGTGCTATGCCGTCTCATTGCATGGTGCTAAACAACAGATGAATTTGAGAAGATTTAAAACATTTCATTTAAGGATAAATATTTAGGAAACTTTCCAGGAATTAATAATGCTAACAAAAGTTCACTCGTACCTTTATGATGTTCGCCATATGCTCTGCTCCCTGCCACGTAATATTACAGGAAGTGAAATCCACTGTCTTAATTGTTGAGGAATATTTCACACTCTGACAGATGACTGAATGACAGAACCATATAACAAAAGAAAAGTTTTTGCATTAATAACTAATACATAAAATAATGCATTCAAAAATATATGTATACAACATTTGCAGAAGTTCATCTCAATAAAGCTTCTCACATATAATAAATGGCATTAATCCTGATGCCAAAAATAAATAAATGTGAAAGTCATAATCTGTCTGATGACTTTAACTCACCTTCCAAACCTTGATCTGCAATTGGACAGTGTGCTAAAGACAGATGCTCCAATGACACACTCTTAGCTAAACCCTAAAGGGAAATTACAATGTTATTTGAACAAGTTCTCTAACAATACATAAAAAGATTAAAATTGAAAGTATTTCAATTATTTAATTTTCATTTTTATTTTTATTGTTTCATTTTTATTGTTCAGTTTATATTTATTTAATCATTAAACATTTTTTTTTTAAATTTAAATTAAACAGAAAATAAAACAAATTCAAACATAAATAAATCCCTAAAAACATCATAAATAAATTTAAATAAATAACTTATACAAAGAAATATAAAACATATAAAAACAAAAAATTAATGAATGAACGAGGCATTTATATAAAATAAAATAAAACGCAAAAAAAACCACAACCTAAATAACAAACAAATAAATAAAATAAAAATAGGTAAAGCAAAAATAATTTAACTGATTAAAAAAAATTAATACACACATACATGCGCACACATAAAATACTCAATATCAAAGACAGGCTAAATATGTCACTCAACCTTTGTGAGAACTGTGAGGTCTCTTTCTCTCAGTGGCAAACCATGTAGCTGAAGGGTCTTTAGGCTGCTTGACTCACACAGGCATTTTTGCACCGCCTTGCACAACTGAAAAGTCATATTCTTGGAATGCATCACAGGGGTCTTCTTCTTATGAGACCTGTAAGAACCTGAGAAGATAAAGACACTCCATCATAATAAGATTCACCGCACTGATGAATTTTAGTGAACTAGGACAGCTTCCTTAGCTAAAACACATCTATACTATACCTTTCTTTGCCACTTAATTTTATCACTTTAATAAATGATAACTAGTACAAATTTTCTAGATGTCATGATGCAGTACATTACAAAACATGTGCAGTACAATGCATTTACAACAGATGCTTTTTAAACACTGTGCACTATAATAGATGTAAAAGAGATACTGTGTGTTTGTCCGTTAACTAACTTTGAGCTGCACTGCTGGTGAGGTGGCAGCTCTTGACAGCAACATGCTGGAGGTGTTTGTTGATGGCCAGGGCTGACAGGATGGGCGTCCAGTCCGCTAGACTGATGTGATCAGGGTTAAACTCTAACATCCTCTGACTCAGGCTGGCTTGCACCGCACGGACCGGAGCTGATCCCTGAGCCGCACACACGTGATCATATTAACCTTCAAAATCCTGAGCGCCTCTCCGACGGATCTGCGCTGGTTCCAGCATCATGCAACCTAAACCAAGAAAAATAGTGGAAAAATGTAAGATCTGGGGTCGAATCTAAAAGTGAACTATGACCATTGTGTGCTAGAGAAAGCCAGAAAGGCATAGACATCAGGGGGGGGGGATATTTTCCTTGATTAAATGTGAACTTGCTATACTTCAAATCTCAAAAGTATATTTAAAAAATAAATGCTGATGATATAATATTAATGAAATAAAAGAGAGTATATTCATGACTATGTTTCTTAACACATGCACTTTTATAAAGTGCACTTCATATTAATTTCAAATGAAAAATTTTACTTTAAGTACTTTTTAAAACATTTTTATGCTATAATAATCTTTTGTCATGTTTTAAAGAACACTTACGTTGAAGTTTTGACTAACATACTAAAGCACATGTAAAGTACTTGATTATCATTTTAACTGAAGTGTGTTTTTTAAATATTACATTTGAAGTTAATATATTTAATTGTAATAAAAGGCAGCTACATCATTACAAATGTTACGCATATATATATATTTTTTTTTTTAAATGACACACAAATTTCAATAGAAATGACATTAAAGTATATTTTAGATTACAGTAAATGCTTGTCAGTACATTCGGCAGTTGCACTTTAACCATATTTCAAAAACAAGTAATTTTTAAATTGCATGTAAAGATGCACTTAAATGGTTCAAAAAAGCACTGTAAAGTACCTAACTGTATTTAAAGGGGTCATATGATGCTTTTTTAAAGATTATTATTTGGTGTATTTGGTGTAACAGAATATGCTGACATGCTTTAATGTTCAAAAAACACATTATTTTTCAAATACTGTACATTATTGTAGGTCCTCTATGCCCCGCCTCTCTCAAACGCTTAGTTTTCAACAAAGTCCCTCCTTCCGACAAGCGCAGTCTGCTCTGATTGGCCAGCTGACCCAGTGCATTGTGATTGGCCGAACACCACAAGCACTCGTCGGAAATGTAACGCCCCTTACCATAATCGCGAGCTTCATCTTTCAAAATAAATGTAAAGACAGTAAATAATGTCATTAGTTTTACCATCAGTTCAAGCCCGAAAGGGGAACAGAGTCATGTGACAGACACAGTGATGATGCTGGTATGTGTGCAGTACACAAGTCACGGTTAAGACGGCTGACTCCACTGTGATGTGACCCTCTCTCTCTCTCTCTCCCTCCCTCTCTCCCTCTCTCCCTCTCTCCCTCTC
>NW_015506038.1:222432-245706 GCF_001515645.1 Sinocyclocheilus grahami | reverse complement strand
GATGAAGCTGGTATGTGTGCAGTACACAGGCCACGGTTAAGACAGCTGACTCCACTGTGATGTGTCTTGCTCTCAATTTCAAATTCAATTTGGCTCTCTCTCTCTCTCTCTCTCTCTCTCTCTCTCTCACGCGCACGCACGCACGCGCACACACAATGCGCAAAACTCTGCATTTGAACAGTCAATAGCAAATACTTAAACTAATAACAAAACAGTAGCTGATTCAGAAGCGCCAGATTGTCATAGCAAAGACAGAATGACCTGCTCTCCTAGGTTCACGAAACGGTCGTCCATAAAATGCATTGCTGTTCTGTTGTAAGTAATCTTAAAGATTCCTAAATGCATCTACTTACGGAAGGCCAAATAAAGTGCTTTTGCTTTCGCCTAGAAACACACAGCGTCTCCCTGACATGCTGCTTCAACACTAACTGCGGTTACTGAAACCACGCCTTCTTTCTTTGCTGCACATTTGGGCACATTATGCAAATATTTCCACATAGTGAGGTAGATATGGGGGGGCGTGTTAGAACGAGCCGTTTTAGGGGGGTGTGGCCGAGTCTTAACGTTGATAAAGAATATCTCTTTGGTTTTGAGACTTTAGTCTTTGCAACTTCAGGGAACTTATCTATGCACAATCAGCTTGTAACACTCCAAAGAGAAAGGACAACTTGAAATCGCATCATATGACCCCTTTAATACAAATGTAAAGTATAATACATTTTCATTTACGTGTCCAAAAACATTACATTCCGTTTGCACATAAGTATGTATTATTTGCATAATAATACATGCATAATGTATCATGCATGTATTATAATGCATTGCATAATAATACATGATGTATTGCATAATAATACATAATAGGATTTTTTTAAGTGTGTTTCTTTTTCCAGTACAACACATTTGTTTTACAGGTACAGTAGCACTAACAGTGACAGTGAACAAGTATCATATAGAATTAAGATAGAATTAAATGAACCGAGTGCAGAATGCGTCCACGTTAATCTCTGCTTATCGTAATAAATCTAACGTTACTGTAAATCAAAGCATCAGCTAAACTTAACATTAGTAATGCAGAAGCCCTGTCTCTGCTGTCAAGAAAACAGTTCTCGCTTACTCGTTAGATCCTGCTAAAGTTAGCTGAAGGCGGAACTCACATCGATATACAAAAACTCGGATAGAAAAAGTAGCGGATTTGTTCAGGATATTCCTCAAAACTCTGCCAGTGATAGGTTTATGCTGTGCAGCTGTAATAACAATCGCGAATTTGCTGCTGTCTAAGCTTCAGCAAGAGGTTTAGAGCTGATTTGGTCTTTTTCTTTGAGTGTTGAGAGCTTGTTACCTGTTTGTTAGCGCTGCTGTGGTGGTCTCCACTCTAGAGACTGATGATAACTCACTCAGCGTGTCAAAACAAACCGCGGCGGTTTGAAAGAGAAGCAGCGTCTCCTTCTGCGCGTCTAACTCCGTCTGCGCGTCTGCTCTCAGCGCCTCCTGCGGCCGGGAGTTTCACAACAGCGGCTCTTAAAGGGGTCATATGATGCGATTTCAAGTTTTCCTTTCTCTTTGGAGTGTTACAAGCTCTTGGTGCATAAAGAAGATCTGTAAAGTTGCAAAGACTAAAGTCTCAAATCCAAAGAGATATTCTTTATAAAAGTTAAGAGTTAACCACACCTACCTAAAACGGCTCGTTCTAACACGCCCCCACATATCTACCTCACTATGTGGGAAGATTTGCATAACGCCGCCCAAATGTTCACGCAAAGAAAGAAGGCGTAACTTTTATTCTCGCTGTAGTTTTGTTGCCGCCAGCATGTCGTGAAGGCGCTGTGTGTTTTGTTGTGAAAGCGAAACTACTTTGTTTGGTCTTCCAAAAGAGGACACGACTAGAAATCAGTGGTTAAGTTGTATTTACAACACTGTTCCAGAACACTTCAACCCAAATATTCAGATGTGTGATGCACATTTTGCGGAGGTTGAGGACTGTTTCCTGTGAGAGTAGCCTACAATGCCGTTGTCTGTTTCTATAAAGTGGGGCAGTTCCAACTTTGCAAGGACAGTCTGGCGCTTCTGTTTATGTTTACACGGTGCGATGCAACGCAACGCGTAAAAAGACAGTATAAGTTATTATAATCCATAATTATGTCCCCACTGGATGCAACAAATGCCTCGTTTATAATGGGTTTTAATGGTTTTGTCTCGTCGCTCCGGCCGGACAGGGCATCACAGTATGTTGAGGGGCGCAACATTTCCGTCACACGCTTGAGGTATTCGGCCAATCATAACGCACTGGATAGCTGGCCAATCAGAGCACACCTCGCTTTTTCAGACCGATGAGCTTTGTAAAAATGGACGCGTTTCAGAAAGACGGGGCATAGAGGAGAAACAATAATGTACAGTATGTGGAAAATAATGTGTTTTTTTAACCTTAAACCGCATAAACACATTTCATTACACCAAATACACCAAATAATGTTCTTTTTAGCATCATCATATGACCCCTTTAAAGATTTGTGTGTTTGTTTTTATTCAAATGCTTGGAACAACAACACAGAAAGGCGTTCATTCATAACAGAGATATACATATCAAGATTGAGATCACACTCAATTTTCATATTAATACATTTAAGATATAAAAGAAAATAAATAGCCTATATTAGGAAAAGAGAAAAAAAGAAGAAGAAAAAAACATACCAAGAAAAAGAAAAAAGTAGGGGAGGAGGCTTTTACATTATAAAACCGAAATCCTCTAATAAGGAATACAAATATCTTGCTTTGGGACTTTTCATCCCTCTTAATGTCTCCAAATATATTACAAATCCCTCATTGAAAACCACTAATCGTGGAGGTATTTTGAAAAATTTACAATTATGAACGTAAAATTTCAGCAAAAGCAACAAACTATGTATTACATCAGATATATATTTTTCCATAATTAACAAACCAAACCTAACAATTTCCCATGAGAGGATCAGTCTTGCACAATGCATCGTTCCAGAATTCACACACCGAGTTACACTGAAAAAACAAGTGTTCAACCGTTTCTATGTCTGATTTGCATATTTGGCATGTATTTGAGTCCCCGATATTAAATCTTGTTCTTAAAAATTATTTTGCAGGGTAGGGTACAACGGGGATAAAGGCGCCTTTGATATTATTTTCATCTAAACCACTAAATGGCACAAAAACGTGGCGTAGCACTTTCCAAAAGCTTTTCAAGATGCACGTGTATATTTGTCTGAACCTTGACGCAAAGATGATTCTGTGCTTACTTAATCTAATATTTGATGGTTTTTTAAATGTTGTAGATTTAAGTAGCAAATGAGAATCGCTCAAATTAATGCATATATTTTGAGACAAAGGTCTTCTTTATGATTTTCAGTTTTGTTTAAGATAATTAAAGCAACAGTTTTTAAATAACGAAAGAATATGTAAAACAAAGTATAGTATTTGGGGTAAAAAGCGCCTCTGCTGTTGGGGCTAAAGGCGCACAGTAATTAACATGATAATTAATAGATGGCTGACTTTTCCATTTCTTGACATGACATGGTTAAATTCAGATGGTAAATATCATATAGGCCTATTATGCCGGGTGTCCATATTAGAGATAATCACCATGTTTAGAATGAAACCATCATATTTAAAAACATGATATTAATCATATCATATAACAAAATATCATTTGTTGTTACTACTGTAAATATATTTTCAATTATTATTATTGGATCTCCTTCAACAGGATACTTTTATCATCTTTACGTATTAAAATGATTTTGTTTCTGTATTTTAAAACATATTTTTTATGTTTTAATGACAGTATATTTATTGAACAAAAATGAATTCTTTTATTTTTCAAAATAAGCAGAAAATAGTACAAACTTTGCTAAAGTGATTGTTTTGGACAAGTATTAACTTAGACATTATTTAAAAAAACAAAAACATTATTTTAGCTGAAGTATTTGTATCAATACCGTGGGCCTTTTACCCTGTGTGGGGGGTAAAAGGCCCCTCTTGCCACCTCATACTTTTATTAGATTTTTAAACAAAATAAACAACTTGAGCAACAATATCTGTTGCTACATTAATGTTCAATACAACGTATATATTTTTATGTATATATAAAATGTATTTATATGTACACTGTTAAAAATTTCCTGTAGAAATTACAGTAACTTACTGGCAACAGTTCTTCAGTAACTTACTGTAAATGAAACTTACAGTAAAAATACTGTATTCATATTTACAGTACCATTTAACTTGCTGTAAAGGTATTTACAGTATGTGTACTGTAAAATATACGGTAATTTTATGGTCTTTTCTCCAGTAACATATTGAAATACAAGAAAAATATATATATATAATTTAACTGAAAATAAGCAATGACAACTGTATAACTTTTAATTTTTTAATTGTTCAATTGTAATCCTTGCAATAACATTTTAATATTTTCACAGATTCAGTTAAGACTCAAAAACATTGTTATAAACTATTATATACATTACATACTATTCTAACTATTATAGTTAGAAAAAATTCTTAAAATTTATCCTAAGCACAACATATTATGATAATAGTGAATAGTGACGATAGTGAATCTTCAAAAAGAACTCAGCAGTGAATAGCACATTTTTTCTTAAGGTGGGCCTTTAGCCCCGTAGTACCCTATATGTGATTCATAATTTTAAAGTGCACTTATTCACATTTAGGATTTGACCTAATTTCAGCCACTATTTTCTTATCATAATTACAAAATATATAAGATATCTTTACAGGTACTGGAAAACAATGCTGTAATAAACAACTCCTCAAAAATCTGTTAGATAATTTTTTTAATCAACAAAGTTAACATTCTCTATAATAAATTCATGTTTTTTGGGAATTATCATTGAATATTTCACTTGTTCCTTAACTAATTTAATTATCTGCAATGGTATACTCTTAATAATTTTATCATACACTTTAGAGGAACAACTTAGCTTGTGTTTACCACAAATAGCATCATAACTCAATATATTCCCTAAGTTGTCCACAACATGTTATGCTTTTCTTCCACCAATCATCAATAAATACAGATTTTCTATATTCACCAAAATACACCTGTTATCCCAGATAGACATGTTATGTGGGCTAAAATTATGTTTAAAAATCAATTTCCAATATAATTTTCCATGATGCAAAGTCCCCAGGGGGCTGTGGTGATGCCCTTTTTTTAAGCTAGTGCATCTGAGAGGTCAAGATTTGTAATTTGTATTTTTAAAAAGAAAATGTTCAACAATTAAAAATAATATTATCAGAACTAAAGCTCATGAGTTATTGTGATTTGTTTTTGTTGTGGGGGGGGGGGGGGGGGGGTAAAAATCATGGTTTACAGTGCAGTACCACAATTGGATTGTTTTTTACAGGTAAAAAATGTTTAAACTAAATGAAAATAAACTCTACAGTACTGATACTGTAAATTAAAATACGGTAATAATACTGTAAATAAAATACAGTAAATACATTATTGTACTGTAAATGCAATTACAGTAATAATACTGTAAACATTTTTACAGTAAATTACTGGCGTCCCGCTGCCAGTAAGTTACTGTAAAATTTACAGCAACCTTTTTACAGTGTACTTGTTGATGAAAAGCAGAGCGTTTTATAGGGAGCTTAGAAAGTTCAAAATCACATTGCAACAAAAAATTAATACCACCACATTTTTTAAATATAGCTGTAGGATCCTCAAACCAAAATGAGGACTCATTATTAATGAAAGCTTGCAACTATTTAAGTTTAAAACCCCATTCATAATAGCAAAGTCAACTGTTTTAAGTCCACCCTCTTCGTAATCTTTAATCATATCACTCTTATGTATAAAATTACATTTCATTTTCCATATGAAATCAAAATTGAACTAATTTATCGCCTTTATCTTTTTAGCAGACACTGCTAAAGAAAAACATGGATAGATGAATCTAGAAAGACTTTCTACTTTCGTTAATAAAATTCTACCAAAGATCGTTAAGTATTTAATTTCATTTTTAACTGGGATATTGTACAATGATATACTAGGATGATCGTGAATGGCCAATAGCTCGCATTTGGACATATTCAGCCATAAACCTAAAGCTTTTGAAAAAAAAAAAACATTATAGACTGGAGTGCTAAGGGAATTTGCTGTTCATTTCTTTAAAAAAAAAAAAGAGTTGTATCATCAGCAAACTGACTGATAATAAAATGATTCCCTTCTAAATCAATGCCAGATATGTTGCCCATTTTGACTAAAATAGACAACATTTCTGCAACCATAAAAAGTAAAGGTGAACAGCCACAACCTTGTCTAATACCTCTTTTGACAAAGAATCTTGAACATGAGTAAGATCTACAAAGCTGTTTATGTCTTTATAAAGCATTTTAACAATATTTAAACATATAAAAGAGTGTTCCATCATGTCAAAGGCCTTACAGAAATCCAAAAATAAGATGAAACCATCTTCTTCAATTAGATGACCATATTCAATCAGATCAAACACTAGCCTAATATTATTTATTATGAATTGATCTGTCCTTTAAAAATCCTGATTGCGTCACACTAATAATTTGTGATATTCCAGTTTTCAATCTAGAAGCCAGAGACTTGGTAAACAATTTGCTTTCTGTATTTAGAAGTGTTATGGGACGTAAGCTATATAATAACCTCTCATCGTTACCTGGTTTTGGTAACAAAATTATAAGGCCTTGTTTCATAGTTGGTACACTCTTAAAAATAAAGGTGCTTCACGATGCCATAGAAGAACCTTTTTGTCTAAATGGTTCCATAAAGAACCTTTAACATCTGAAGAACCTTTCTGTTTCACAAAAGGTTCTTTGTGGCGAAAAAAGGTTCTTCAGATTATAAAAAGGTAAGAAAGAGATGGTTCTTTAAAGAACCTTTGACTGAATGGTTCTTTGTGGAACCAAAAATGGTTCTTCTATGGCATCGCTTGAAGAACCGTTTGAAGCACCTTTATTTTTAAGAGTGTAATAATTCGTAATTTCTTGTACAATCCTGTAAAGCTTCCAACAAAAGATATTTTAGGTCATCCCCCCAAAAAATTATAAAAATCTATGGTTAAACCATCAGGGCCTGCATGGTGATTTACCTGGTTTACTCTGTTTAATAGCTGCATCTAGCTCTTGTAAGGTTATGTCTGATTCACAAACTTATTTAAATACTAGGGCTAGGTTTTGACACAAATTTCAGGATTCGATTCGATTCTCATTCACAAGCTTGCGAATCAATTTGAATATCTATTATTTTGGATATACTGTATATCAGGTACAGTACCCAAATTTGCCAAGGGAAAAAAATCTCTCTACTAATGCTGTAAAATATACATGAGAGTCAGTTGGTACTACATTACTATAATATTGAAGGTTAAAATGAACTGATTTGTTAAAATTTCACTTACTGACGTTTTTAAAATAATAAAGTTACAATTACATAATATTTCGACTTCAATTTGTATTTTGTTTTTTTAAATATAAACATAATGGTGGCTGTCATAAAATCTTGATGGATTTATTCAAACATAAGTTAAACATTGAAGAACAGTAAAATTTATAATGAATATGTTATATGGTGCAAATATTTAGCAAAATTCCCCTCTCTACAGTTTGTTTTTTTACAGTTTATCTGACTAATGAGTTTATGGTCACCGAATATGTTTTTCTGAGGTAAATGTGACGTTATGTGACATTGTTTGTTTACAAGCCGTCATGTTGACGTCTATGTGCGGCTGAAACACTGATTGAGAGATTAACATGAGACAGGATACAGATTGTTAAGTTGTACTCTTTCTTCGGATGTTTAGTCATGTTTATTTTGTGCTGAAGCTGGTATTAATGTGGAGGAGATGATCAGTTCACTGAGGTGCTACAGCGGTCTGTCACTCAACATTAAACAGCGCCAAAATGGCATTTATTGTTTGAATACTGCAATACAATGGACAGAATTTGTTTCATATTAAAAGTACCAAAGCACAATGCTTATTGGGATATATTGGATCGGAAGTGCTCTTAAAGATTCCGTCCATTAACTGAAAAAAACATGCTAGATTAATCGATTCTTGGGATTTAAGAATCGATATCGTTCCGTAAAAATGAGAATCGATTAATATCGAGATATCGATATTTTTTACCTAGCCCTATTAAATACACTATCAGTTGACGGGATATTATTTTTTATCATCTGAAAAAAAGAATTAGAATTAATAGGGGAAAATGATGAAGACTACAATTTAGAGTCAAATTTAAACACCTCATTTGCTATTGTGTTATGATCTGAATGTTCTACTTGATTCACAATTAAACAGTTAATCGAATTTCTTTCTTGTCGTCTTTTTTCCAAATTCCAAATATGAGCTATTTTTTTAAGCTTTGAGGCCACAGTGACACCCTGTGTTGTGCCTAAATGAAATAAAAGAAGTGTAGCCTACATGACATGCCTGTTGATAGTGGGATGAATGACTTGGGTGGGCATTATGTCCAAAATCTTATATCATGGGTTAAGTCATTTAATATCACCCTAACTGTATGCATACTACAGAGCCGCTAAAGGGACATGTTGGTGGGAAAAATACAGGGTGGGAGGTAAAACACGCCCTCCTCATTACCCTCATTAATAGTAATTGTTAATACTGAATTTGGTCCTCCATTGTCACTGTTATACATTAAGCCACATGAAGTGTTTCAGGATGTTCCAAATGGCATTAACTATGGACAAAGACATGTAGAAATAAATAAATGTGGAAAAAAATAAATATAGAAATAAATACGTAAATAAATACATACATTTGGAAATAAATAAATGCATAAATAAAGAAAAGAAAAAATAAATAAATGTGGAAAAAATACAAATGTACATATATAAGGAAATAAAAGTATAAATTATTATTAATTTTTGTGTGTTTTTTTTCTTTTCTTTGTATTTTTCTTTATTTATTTTTGCTTTTTTTTTTTACATTTCTTTGTATATTTATGTATTTATTTATTTCTAATTTGGTCAGGTTTGGCATTCCATATGTGGCCACCTTATGAAAAAAACAAAAACACGATTCTCCTTGCTTTTCTGTTGTTTGACTGTTGTTTTGAGTATGACGTGCTGAATCCGTCCACATTGATCATTTATAGAAACCAAAATGCAAAAATTAGTTATTCAGAAATGATCATGGTTATAACATCAGATTGTGGAAAGTTGAATGCAAATATGTAATATTATGACTGTTTATGACTGTTTGTGATGCAGTAAACCTTGACTAACATTATAACTGAATGTGAGGGATCATGCAATCAGAAATAATGACATTTAATTCAATTATTTATTTATTGCTCTCTCTCTCTCTCTCTCTCTCTCTCTCTCTCTCTCTCTCTCTACTGAAAAATATACACTCTTTTTCTCTATTTTTATCTCTCTCTCTCTCTCTCTCTCTCTCTCTCTCTCTCTCTCTCTCTCTCTCCCTTCAGAGGAAAATCTTTCTTTCTTTCTTAAGGGAACATTTGATTTCTGATCAACAATAAAAAGTTCTCCGTGGTTTAAGTTCTTGATGAGAATGTGCTGATTTAAAAGCATGGAAATAAGATGCCATATTCCTGACTCTCTCTGCGTATTCTGAGTGTCACAGTATTGGATGTTTGGTTGTGTTTTCTCCCTCATGTGCCCATATTTGGTCGCTCCTCTTCCTGTCCTCGTTGTGTCTTTAGGGTATAAGTTAACCTCCTTTCACCTGTGTCTTGTTAATTAGTCATTAGCTCCTTTTCCGTTTGTATAAATTCCCTTCCTTAGTTCTCGGAGTTGTCGGTTATTGCATGTGGTTACCCTTTGTGTGTGGGCATTCCCTTCATCGGTCCCTGTGGATTCACTAAAAATAATTAAGATTATCTTCATTCCAGCACGTAAGCGTGACACTGAGTCCCTTCATTTTTACTTGGAAAGTAGTTGCAAATGTTTTCCTTGCTTGCTTTGAATGCAGCCAGCAAAAAGGACAAAGTTTTGCCTAAATCCAGATCTTTCTGAGCAGAAACCTCTCTTAATTGTGTCCAGCATGGTTTGATCTTTTAGTCTTTTCAAGAGGAGTTATTTTTTTTTTCCATTTGAAATATTCTAATCTCTGAATCGGAAACAATTCTTCCCTCCCTGCTCCTGGAAAACTCATGTTGCATACACTCGTATTACAATATGATATGATGTGATGTGAGTTGGGTCAGTTTACATTTAAATATAATCTATGGTAGAATAGAAATTAGGTTCCATCATAAAATATATAATTGGGTTATGTCTCTCAGTAATGCAAGCTGAACTGATCTTAACGTCAAATCAATGAAAAATATACACGAGTAAAAATAATATTGAAAAAAGATATTAGACTGAAAAAAACAATGCAATAAACTAAATCCAGCATTGAGACCAAACACTGGAAGAATTATACTATAAAATTATTTATTTAACATACAACCATTAATGGCCAGCTTAATTTCTTCATCCAAGTTGTGTTTTCCTCTTGAAAATAGCATATATATATATATATATATATATATTATCTACCAAAACTATTTATTTATATAATAAAATATTTATGGAATATAGTCATAGTCGGAGAAAGTAACTAAAAGGTTGACGTGTTTTTCATAAATGTCAGGTCAGGGCTGACCTGAGTTGTCATATTTGTGTTGGGGCAAGTTGTCACAAATGTTTTAATGTGCTAGTCATGTTAGGACATATATTTATGTTTGTACAGGGATTTTTACAATATAATTTCAAAGCAGATTTACAGAAATGTAAGTTTCAACGTCAACAGCCCTATAATATTTTATATTATATTTTATATTTATAAGAGTTTTGTTATATTTTAATAAATGTAAGCTATTGACAAAAAGCAAGCCAAATGTAATTGTATCCCAGTGACTGTATAGCAGTTTATTAATTTCAATATTTGTTGACAAAAACAGTGGTGTGAAATATGCTAACGTTTACATTTTTATGGATCATACATTGTTTAGTGCTATATAATTTTTACTTGCTGAAAAGTACACCTGTGACTTTGTGAGAATTTGTTTTAATAAATTGATATTTTTAATCAGCAAGGATGCATTAAATTGATCAATGGATCAAATGTGACAGTAAAGACACTTATAATGTTACAAAAACAATATATTTCAAATAAATGCTTTGTTCGTCAAAGATTCCTTAAAATGATTTCTGATGGATTATGTAACACTCAGCTTTGCATTACAGAAATAAATTACTTTTTAAAATATATTCACATAAAATGGTTATTTTAAATTGTAGCCTAATAATATTTAACAATATTACTGTTTTTACTATATTTTTAAACAGCCTTGGTGAGAATAAAGGATGTTAAAAAATCACAGACCCCAAACTTTATATAATATAATATATAATAATAAATTGAATTATATATGTTTAAATAGTTATATGATTTTTATGCACCAGACATAATGAAGTGGTGAAATAGTTATATACCTGGGAAAATACGTGGACGTCCTACTTCCCTATCGGTGCAGGTGCAGGTGTGGGCCGCCCCGCCCCCTGCGCCAGTGACAGCAGCACAGATGCCCTTCACTGACACGAGGATGATCTGCTGCTGATCTGCGCCTGAGACTCCAGCTCTGCCATTCCTCCATCAGCACTGATACAACAGCACTTCTGCTGCCTCTGGACATCCAGACTGAAGTTCTGCTCAATAGCTGGAGATTATGTTCAGTGGACTTTTAAAGGAGGAGCCCATTCATGAACTCTCAGACTGTGGTGTGGAGCAGAGGAGAACAAAATCCATCTGATCCAAGCTGTTCTAGCGTGCTGAAGATCGTGCTCTTTTAAACGGGACGGGACTCTGAGAGAGAGAGAGACCATGGCTGGATGTTGCATGTCTGCGGAGGAGAAGGAACGGCAGAGGATAAATCAGGAGATAGACAAACAACTGAGGAAAGACAAGAGAGACTCGCGTAGAGAACTCAAACTACTGCTGCTGGGTAAGACATGTGCTCATGAACATGTGAAAAAAGATGTTATAAAATGCTTTACTAATAAATAGATAGATATGTTTAATATATATGCTTGATTTGTTTGTTAGGGCTGTGTGTGTGTGTGTATATATATATATATATATATTAGTTATTGTGATCAGCTAAACTTGTTCTTTTAAAAATCTGTAGGCTACTTGGAGGTAATGTAATACTGCTAGATGAAAGGCCACTTAAGTGCACTTAAAGAAACACATTTAACACACTTAAATACACTTAAAAAATGTTGTAGTGATATCAAATGAAAAGTTTTCCTTTAAACTACAAATGTGACCCTGGAGCACAAAAGCAGTCTTAAGTCGCTGGGGTATATTTGTAGCAATAGCCAAAAATACATTGTATGGGTCAAAATGATAGATTTTTCTTTTATGCCAAAAATCATTAGGATATTAAGTAAAGATCATGTTCCATGAAGATATTTTGTAAATTTCCTACCATAAATATATTAACCAAATTTTTGATTGGTAATATGCATTGCTAAGAACTTCATTTGGACAACTTTAAAGGCGACTTTCTCTCTTTTTTTCTTTTTCTTTTTGTTTTTGGCACCCTCAGATTCCAGATTTTCAAATAGCTGTATATCCGCCAAATATTGTCCTATCCTAACAAACCATACATCAATGGACAGCATATTTATTCTGCTTTCAGATTATGTAGAGATCTCAATTTCGAACATGACTGGTTTCGTGGTCCAGGGTCACACAGGGTCTTTTGTCATGCTTTAAAGAAGTACACATATTTTGATGTGCCAACTAACACGCTAAAGCACATGTAATGTACTTGATTATAATTGTAACTGTATATTGAAATGTACTAAATTGTAACTTCAACATTACAAATGTGTAGTTACAAATATATTTAAATACATCACAAGGTTCAATAGAAATCACAATAAAGTATATATCAGTTTACCATAACTGCTTGTTAAACAGTTACACTTTAACGGTATGTCAGCAATAAAAATAATTATGTAATTACATACAAAGATGTACTTATGGCCTACTTAAGTGGGTCAAAAAACAACTAACCGCATTTAATATAAATATAAACTATAATACATTATCATTTCATTGCAAATAGCATACACTTGAGTATCTGAAATCATTACATTCAGTTCACACTTAAGTATATTATTTTAAAGTGTCATTTCCTTAAGTAATTATGCTAATGTCTACTTTATTTTACAAGGGAACGGATATAATACATCCACTGAAATGACTGTGAAAAAATGGCTGAAGTTAGAAAAGCTCTTGTCGTATTTGTTGATGAATGGCACATGGTTTGATGTTTTGGGGGGTCTCTACGTGTATGGATTTTTTTTAGAGAGAAATGAATGTGTGGTTTAGCTGCTGTGGCACCGTTTTTTGCAGCAGTTCCTGGCCGCACGGACACTGTCTCTGTTCTTACTATGCAAAAGCATGCAAAGCAGAACCTGCAGTGAACTCTAAACAAACTTTCCTCAACAGCACTCCCTCCCTCAACAACACGCTAACAGCACACGCAGGAGAAAAGGCTTTGTCATATGCGTGTGTGCATGTGTGGTTTGAGTGTCTTTTACTTCTAACAGGCTAGTGGTTCATACACGCATGTGTGCAGAGTGTGTGAACTGAATCAGACTCCCAGTAGATTCATTATTACACGGACCACATTAATTAAGAGCTCGGCCCCCGAGACAGGCCGAACGGAAAGGTCAAAATAAGCATCACGTTTATAATACACCTTTTAACTGTAACTGGTGAGCAATGCCTTGGTTTTCTTTATAAATGTCAAACATGAGAATGTTGTATAACGAGATGTTTTACAGTATGTAAAACCAAATTTGCATTGTGCTTTCGTGTGTGTAATTGGGATATCTTTGTGCTCAAAAAGGGACATCATTTCAGGTGTGACCAGTGCAAAACAATTACAGCCTTTATCAACATTATATCAAAAAGGTTTTTGTTCTTAGTAATATAAAACACATTCTGTTCATCTGTTTGTGACAAAATACACACTACCTTCTAAAAACGTTTAGTAGCTTACATTTCTAGTCAAAGGTTTGGAATAATTATGATTTTTTATTATTATTTTTTTTTTTGTAAGTCACTTATGCTTACCAAGTCTGAGTTAATTTATGTGATCAAAAATATGTAATTATTACTTAATACTCAATTATTATTAATAATGGCTTCTTACTATTATTATCGATGTTATAATATATAACAATAAGAAATGTTTCTTGAGCAGCAAATCAGCATATTAGAATGATTTCTGAATGATCAAGACTGGAGTAATGATGCTGAAAAGTCAGCTTTGCATCACAGAATTAAATTAAATTTTACGGTATTTTACAATAGAAAACAGTTTTTTAAAATTGTAATAATATTTCACAATATCACTGTTTTTACTGTATTTTTGACCAAAGAAATGCAGCCTTGCTGAGCATAAGAGACTTCTTTCAAAAACAAAATAATCGAATCATTCTAAATGTTTGACCATTAGTATATTTATTCTATAATTAAATATGTCTCCATAATTTTTTTTTTTTTATAAATAATTCATTATATTTCAACATGTGAAAGTGACTACAAGTCACTGTGGCTTTTGTTTGCTTATTATAAAAAAAAAATCATAATTTTATCATAATCTGTGATCACCTACATTGTAAACCTCCTAGCTGAATAAACGTCATGGTGAAATGCATTTCTGTGTCTTTCAATTGAACTTTATTATAAAGCTTATACGTAAATCTCTTGGTTTCGGCTTGAACTCATTCAAATCTGGTCATTTTCATTTGTGTAAAAAATCGCAATGTCGCTAGGACATTCTCAAGATGCTAATTCATGCAAAGTGGAGAATGATTGAATGGAAAATGGCCCATAGAAGAAATTTTCATTTCAAATTTGAAATCCCATAAGCTGGACCCACACCTTCTAAGGGCGCGTTAACTCAGAAAATCTAGTGTCCATAAATATGTTTTACCAGCCAAAATTGTATTACATAACAAAATATGTTTTAAATGTGATTGACTGCAAAAATATAAATTAATTAAGGCTTTATTGCTTAATGCCTTAATTAACAAAGTGTCTGAGCTTTTCTTCAGTTGCAGTTTGCGATTCAGATTTACATTTTAATTCATTGGAATTTAAATATAAATGTAATGGCTGAAAACATTTCCTCTATACTGCAGCAGTCGGCAAGGACAATTTTACTGGCATTTGGCACTTAACGAGTGTTCATTTTGAAACCCTGGCCCTAGCTTTTCTGTTAAACGGCTGATAAAAAAATTCAAGCTGTATTTTTGCTCTAAAAAATGGAATCAACTCTGAAGAAAAACGTGTTCTGAAGCTGACGACACTGAAGGAAATATGAACTAAGAATGAGCCCTATAACATTTTATGTAATGCGTCTAAGCACTGTCTGACTGATGTACTCACGACACTACAGCAGTACACACTAACAAACAGTGTGTGTTACACATGAGCCATCCAGAAAGTGAACTTCTCTCAGACAGCTGTAAAAGTGTCAAACAAAAGAGGCCAGCGTGTCTGTCGTTCACTTCCAGCTGAAAACACGCCTTATTAATGTACATCATGCCTCATTGTCTGACTGCAGAGAGCATTATTGTGAAATCTTAGTATGTTCAAGAAACATGTGGCTGTAAGGCATTCTCTCGAGAGTTAAGTCAGTAAATCAACCTCAGAAGTCTCAATTTACCCTAAATCGGACTTGAAATATACATACAAAGACTGCGTTCAGTCGAATCATAATGCCCCTGCTCTGAAAAAAATGAAATAGGATTTTAAGTGAGTGTCTAGTGAAGTTGTGCATTTGCTTTAACACGTGAAGTAGGCTGAATAATGGTTTTAGTGTGGAGACTCTCACTCCACTCAGGGACTGTTTTTATTGGCCAAGGGTAAGACAGATATTCTGCCACACGGCACTTTAAACAAAACTCACTGAAACGCATATCCCTCCTCAACCTCTTTCTCCTCTCGGCTCTATCTTTCACCCCTCTGTCTTCTCTGATTTTTGAGTCTCTCTGCTGGATGAAACGACTGCAGTTATTGGTATTATTTTTCTCAAGTATACATTTCATGTATACAACTCAGTTATACAGGACTGCTCAAAGCTGGCATGAATGCATTTACACTGCAGTGTGTGTGTATTAGGGCTGTTAAGCAATTCACAGTTGTAATCTAATTAATTAATTTCATGATTTGAAGATTAGTTAATCTAATTAATCACAAACGAATCACCCAAAAGATCATTTAAAGTCTTCATCGGGTTAAATGAGATAAGCATTGAGTAGACATTACAAAAAAAATTGCTTTATAAAAAATATTTTGACTCAACTTAGAATTTATTACTCATAATCTTAATTATGGCTACACTGTGGGCATAACATAGTTTTCAGAAGTTGCACCTGAAGTGGCATTTGGGTATAATTGCAAAGACTGTTCAAAGTTGGCATGAATGCATTTACACTATTGCATTTAGATGCATTTACACTGCAATTAGAATTGCATAAATAATGCTATGAGATTAATGGGTTTTAAAAGGGCATTAATAGGTTTTTAAAAAAGAAATTGAAAGATTGAAATGATTGTTTTTTTTATTGAAGCCCCCCCCCCCCACATCTCTATATAGGCATATATGTAGATACATAAACAAATTACAAATAACTTTTTGTAGCCTAGCTTTATGCAATTAATTTAAATCTAGAGTTTGTAATTTTACCAAACAGAATTGCAGAACACACTCACATCTTCCATTGGTCAGAAAATCAAATAGCCACGCCCCAAACTCATGCCATTGGTTGAGCCAGTGTTGCTGTGTCTGGCTGATTTGGATGATCAAGCAAACAGCAATGTTTTGTTAGTGCCTCATAGTCACAGTAATTATGCTTTTCAGGGAATCAACCTAAAACAATAGGGAATCTGAAAAATTACATGCATAATACCAGAATGAGTAAATACAGTAGTTCAGAATGGTTTTAGATGTGTGTAGCATGTCATGCAGCAGGCATGCACATATATTCCCCTCTCCTCGGTATATTCACTGTGACATTCGAGCATTTGAAATGATCCTCAGCCATGTACATCTTACAGCTGTCCTGAGTAAAGACACAGCAGCTGGAGAATATAAACACAACTCTGGCAAGCCGCTCGTTCAGTCTGTCGAACATAATCGTTTCAGTCTTGTCTTGCTGCAGTAGCCAAACACTAACCAGATTTACTTTTTGTTCATCTCTGGGGAAAATATTACAAATGAGAAGCGGCCAGATTCACCCAACCGTTTGAGTTACTTAATCAAAGCCACAAAACCAGAGAACAAGCCATTACAGTTTCTCATGCATTTCAAAAAATGTTTTGATGCATAAAGGTAGTTTATTTTGGAGTTGGTATGGTATTATCGGTACTGATACCAGTTATCGATTGATGGTAATGATTTCAAAGTGGACAGTTGTTTTATATACGGTTCAAAAGTTAGTAGTAAGATTTTGTGATGTTTTTGAAATAAGTCTCTTCTGCTTACCAATGCGCCAATTATTTGATCAAAAATGCTGTAAAATGGTAATATTATGAAATGTTATTACAATTTAAAATAACCGTTTTCTATTTTAATAAAGTTTAAAATGTAATTTCTTCCTGTGAATTTTCAGCATCATTACTCCAGTCTTCAGAGTCCTTCAGATATCATTGTAATAGGCTGATTTGCTGCTCAAGAATCATTTCTTATTATTATCAATGTTGAATACAGTTTTTCACATTTTTTCACATTCATACAGTTAACATTTTTTCACAATTCTTTGATGAACACAAAAGTTCAAAAGAACAGCATTTATTCAAAATAGACATTTTTAACATTATAAATGTCTTTACTGTGACTTTTTGAGCAATTTAATGTGTCCTTTCTGAATAAAAGTATTAATTTCCTTGAAAAAAAATGATTTGAACTGAAAGACAGAACTTGCAGTGGTATATTGATATACTAATGTACATGGCATATTCATAACCCATGGTAATTTGTCCAAAAAACATGATAATACAACAGTACTTTTTAGTTAGTGCAGAAGCTGAAGGATTTATTTGTCTTTTCTCTCTTGTAGGCACAGGTGAGAGTGGCAAGAGTACGTTCATTAAACAGATGAGGATCATTCATGGCTCGGGTTATACTGATGAAGATAAGAAAGGCTTCATTAAGCTCGTCCACCAGAATGTGATCAGCGCCATGCAGTCCATGGTCAGAGCTATGGACATGCTCAAGATCGCCTATGCTAACTCAGACAACCAGGTAACACACACACACACACATGCAAGTTTGGAAACCGTAGATACACATATGCTCAATTTCAGCTTTCTTTACCACACCTTAGCAGTTTGTGCCATGCATTTTCAGCATGAACAGTTCTGAGGTTACAAAAGTACAAATGTACCTATTATAGCGCCAGCTATTGTTGAAAGGATGGGCGTGTGTGTGCCTAAATAGTGGGTTGAATTTGACACCATCCTACCACGTCTTTTTGGTTTTCAGAGAACTAAATCAGAAAAATAATGTTCCCATTCTTTGCTGCCAGGAATCCTAAAAATCTGCCAGTGAAACAATATGCTTTTGTTTTCAAGATAATATACAACATTCACTATCTGAACTCAAGTCTTATTGTCGAATTCAATTTTGCATCTTGTTTAAAAGATGCTTAGATGCCTTTACTGGAATTCATTTTGGTCTTTCCATATTTGATGATAAATTGGTTAATAAATGTAGTTTTGTTAAACGTCATAACGGTGTTTTTTTATGTTCACCTGTTTATTTCCTTCCAGAAGGTTTTACGTTCTGTTTATACGCTCTGCTCCACTTTCATTAATTGGCTGTTTTCTGCACTCTGGCTCTTGACCGCACACTCTCATTGGTCCCCTGGGGAGATGCTGGTCAATCCTGATTGGCTGTGCTTGTCTCGGCAGGCTAATGGTACACTGGTGAATGATATTGAGGTGGATAAGATCATGAGTTTGGACGAGGCCCAAGTCAACGCCATCCGGAGTCTATGGAACGACACTGGGATTCAGGAATGCTACGACCGCCGCAGAGAGTACCAGCTAACCGACTCTGCCAAATAGTCAGTCTTGTCATTTTCAAACACTTAAAAAGCTATAATCACTGCATTTTTGACATGTGATTTTGGTTTGGTCATATATGTTGCTGGGAACTCTGCAGACCCTTGTTGAAAAAAACGTAGCATACTTTTTAAAAGAGTACTTATTATGGAAATAATATACTTTAAAATAATATACTTAAGTGTGAATATAATGTTTTCAGATTTTTCAGTTTTGCAAATGGAATTATAGTTTAAATTTATATTAAAAGCGGTTAGTCGAACTTAAGAGTGTTTTGACCCACTTAAGCAGGACATACACTGAACAAAATTATAAACGCAACACTTTTGTTTACTGTATTGGGGGGTCCGGGGGCTGGTCCGAAAACCAGTCAGTATCTGGGGTGACCACCATTTGCCTCACGCAGTGCAACACATCTCCTTCACATAGAGTTGATCAGGTTGTTGACTGTGGCCTGTGGAATGTTGGTCCACTCCTCTTCAATGGCTGTGCGAAGTTGCTGGATATTGGCAGGAACTGGAACGCGCTGTCGTATACGCCGATCCAGAGCATCCCAAACATGCTCAATATGTCCGGTGAGTATGCTGGCCATGCAAGAACTGGCCATGTTTTCAGCTTCCAGGAATTGTGTACAGATCCTTGCAACATGGGGCCGTGCATTATCATGCTGCAACATGAGGTGATGGTCGTGGATGAATGGCACAACAATGGGCCACAGGATCTCGTCACGGTATCTCTGTGCATTCAAAATCAGGTGAGTCCACACCTGGGTTTCGTCATGCATCAGCACGCACAGGCAAATATGCATTGAGCTGAAAGAGTTTTCAGGAGTGACCTTTTTTTTTTTTTTTAATGCATGGGCCAAATTCTTAGAAATGTACTCTTTGTACTTGGTTTCATGATTTTGAGCAAGTTTTAAATAATTTTTAGTATTTAAGTAATGTGGTAAAAAACATTAGGTAAAAAGTAAAATAACTTAGTTCCTTACACATCGTAATCATTATTTTTTGTAAAGTTTGTAAAAAATATATTTAAAGGAAAAATATTTAACGTATGAATTATTAATTCATAAATATTGTTAAGTTTTTGGGTAGTCACAATAAACTATTTCACACCTTGCCTTGTCCTACAAAGGTCAAATTATTTGATATTTGAACAGACTTATTGACCGTTAGTCAAACTACATGATTTTAATTTGGCGGAAAAGTATTTGAAATATTTTCAAATATTTGTTTCACTGCTTAGGATTTAATAATAAAATATTATGCTAAATTACTTTAATAAGGTTTTCTTTTCAAGAAATTCAGTTTTTAAGATGCTTTTTTTTATTATGAAAAAAAACGAAGTTAATTTAAATTCAGAAATTAAAAACTTTCTCAGCATAAAAGATGTGTATTACAGTCACTGTATGTATAAATAGCATTTCTTTATTGTATTAATGGTTTCATATTATTTAAAGATACTTTCATGTTTTGTTTTTAAATAAATTACACACATCTCAAACAGTATGTAAGAGCAATATTTCAGATTTTCATTATTTAAATGTATTATTATATTTACCTGTGTTAAGCAGACATTTAATGTCGAATATACTGTATGTCTTTTGTTCCTATTTTGCTCCAAAAATAATCGTAATCGAAACTGCATTTATCGAAAGGCAATAAAAAAGTTATTTTAACACAAGTGGATTATACTGTAAGAAGATTGAAAGAAATATCAAACCTTTTGATTTCAATGAATTGTCACTATTAACTATCTATTAACTAGGACTACATCCTCAAATAAACTCCTAATTTGCTGCTTATTAATAGTAAGGTAGTTGTTAAGTTTAGTTATGGAGTAATTAAGGGATATTTTAGATTAAGGCATCTCACATGTGACGACTCCGGGCTGGACTCTGCTTCGTCCACGGTGAAAGCCGATTCCGGCTATCCACAGCGTAAAGTTGTTGTATTTCCTCAGCGACCAGCACGGATCAGCTCTAGGCATGACGAAGCGGATATCGTCCTCTTTTGGAAGACCAAACAAAGTAGTTTTGCTTTCACAACGAAGCACACAGCGTCTTCACGACATGGTGGCGGCAGCAACAATACTACAGCGAGAATAAAAGTTACGCCTTCTTTCTTTGCGTGAACATTTGGGCGGTGTTATGCAAATCTTCCCACATAGTGATGTAGACATGTGGGGGCGTGTTAGAAGGAGCCGTTTAAGGCGTGGCTGACTCTTAACTTTTATAAAGAATATCTCTTTGGATTTGAGACTTTAGTCTTTGCAACTTTACAGATCTTCTTTATGCACCAAGAGCTTGTAACACTCCAAAGAGAAAGGAAAATTTGAAATCGCATCATATGACCCCTTTAATATGTGCTTTACTAATAAACAGCCAATATGTTAGTAATAATATGCTTGCTAGTTAATAGAGATAATTGGTCCTTAAAATAAAATGTTACCTAAAGAATAAACAAGGGACTTCATGGACTCCTGAGGTGTGAGTACTTCACTAAAATGAATAAGGCTTACACTTAAGGCTTACAGTGTCATTATACACTCAAGTTCTGAGTAATAATAATTAATTATGTGAACTTACTATATGGTTAGAATTAGGATTAGGGTTAGTTGCATGTAATTATGCATATATTTCATTGTTATTACTATAGTAAGTGCATATAACATGTCTAACAAGGACACAGTAAAAAAAAAAAAAGATATGCGTCAAAACTTGTGGACATTTTTAGAACCTATTCAAAATTCTATGACCTCCGGGGTCGGCCGACAAATTAAAGTCCTAAGTGAACGACTCTGTATCTGTCGTGTTTATCTGATGCCATCAGGATGGTGGACGTCGGCGGTCAGCGATCCGAGCGCAGGAAGTGGATCCACTGCTTTGAGAACGTCACCTCCATCATCTTCCTGGTGGCTCTGAGCGAGTACGACCAGGTCCTGGCTGAATGTGACAATGAGGTCAGTGCACTTTGAGCTCATCCTCGTGCAGGCTGTTCCTCTGGGACTTCATGCTCATGTCTGTTGAGTCTCATGTGTTTCAGAATCGGATGGAGGAGAGTAAAGCTTTGTTTAAAACCATCATCACATATCCTTGGTTCCAGCAGTCGTCTGTGATTCTCTTTCTTAATAAGACAGACATCCTGAAGGAGAAGATCGTGCACTCTCACCTGGCCACCTACTTCCCAGAATTCACAGGTGAGGCGTTCGTAGCAGTTCACTTGGGACACAAGGTGCTTCTTCAAGCGATTGCTCGCATGGCAGGAATGAATCATTTTCAATCAGTCATTCTGGTGAAGATGAGACATATAAGAGTGTCCATAATAAAGAAAAGGAAAAATCCATTTGAAAACATATACATTCTTTAAAATGTGGTTTTCAACATTTTTAATACCATTTTAAAGTGGAGTAACCATCAAGTAAAAAATTAGCAACATATTTTTCTTACACTTTGATTGCATGTGTGTGTACACCGTTTTACAAAAACGTTTTTAAATATATATGTATATAAGTGTTGGGGGTAACGCATTACAAGTTACGTAATCAGATTACTTTTTTCAAGTAACTAGTAAAGTAACGCACTACTTTTTAATTTGCAAGAAAATATCTGAGTTACTTTTTCAAATAAGTAACGGCAGTTTTTTTTTTCTTCAATTTATTGATTGTAAGCTCTCATGTGCCCACGTTGAGAGAAATCAGAAGATGTTACTGTAGATCTAGAATAAATGTGAACATGCATTAATTCATCTCACTCACACAAAAAAAACAGATTTAGTTTTCCTCAATTAATAATGACGGTTAAAAGCAACTCGGAATATGACGCAAAGCTGCAATAATTAAATATGTTAAATAATACAAATATCCTTTTTGTATTTAATCCCATTTTATTAACCAATTTGCTGCTGACCTTCGATGATCAAATTCAACTACACTAATAAGCAAAAATTGCACAAGATAAACTAACATTTCTTCTTCTTTTTTTTATTGCTGAAGAGTTGAACTTTCTTCTTCTTCTGCGTTCTGCTGTACAGACGTGATTTGCATTTCCTTCAGCCTGAGGCTTTTGGTGTGAAAGGGCTTTTATATTTACCAAAAATAGAACTTTTTATATTAAAAG
>NW_015506038.1:193803-215536 GCF_001515645.1 Sinocyclocheilus grahami | reverse complement strand
TTTCTTCAATTTATTGATTGTAAGCTCTCATGTGCCCACGTTGAGAGAAATCAGAAGATGTTACTGTAGATCTAGAATAAATGTGAACATGCATTAATTCATCTCACTCACACAAAAAAAACAGATTTAGTTTTCCTCAATTAATAATGACGGTTAAAAGCAACTCGGAATATGACGCAAAGCTGCAATAATTAAATATGTTAAATAATACAAATATCCTTTTTGTATTTAATCCCATTTTATTAACCAATTTGCTGCTGACCTTCGATGATCAAATTCAACTACACTAATAAGCAAAAATTGCACAAGATAAACTAACATTTCTTCTTCTTTTTTTTATTGCTGAAGAGTTGAACTTTCTTCTTCTTCTGCGTTCTGCTGTACAGACGTGATTTGCATTTCCTTCAGCCTGAGGCTTTTGGTGTGAAAGGGCTTTTATATTTACCAAAAATAGAACTTTTTATATTAAAAGCAAACAAACAAGCCCAGCCCAGATTTAAAAAGTAACGCAAAAGTAACGTATCGCATTACTTTCAATAAAAGTAACTAAGTAACGTAATTAGTTACTTTTTTAGGAAGTAACGTAATATTGTAATGCGTTACTTTTAAAAGTAACTTTCACCAACACTGTATATATATAATTATTATTATTGATCAAATATCATAAATTATTACTTCATAAATGTTACTTTTTAATAACTAAACTGAACTAAACTCAAATAATCTGCTCTTTTAAATATATTTATTGAGTTATTGTCTTTGTGATATAAGTTTTGTGATATTGATTAGATTTTAAATGGTTTAATTCATCTCTATATGTAATATGTGTGACCATGGAGCACAAAACCAGTCATAAGAGTCAATTTTTTGAAATTGAGATTTATACATCATCTGAAAGCAGAATAAATAAGCTTTCCATTGATGTATGTTTGTTAGGATAGGACAATATTTGGCTGAGATACAGCTATTTGGAATCTGAGGGTGCAAAAAAATCTAAATATTGAGAAAATCGTCTTTAAAGTTGTCCAAATGAAGTTCTTAGCAATGCATATTACTAATCAAAAATTAAGTTTTAATATATTTACGGTAGGAAATGTACAAAATATCTTCATGGAACATGATCTAATGATTTTTTGGCTTAAAAGAAAAATCTATAATTTTGACCCATACAGTGTATTGTTGGCTATTGCTACAAATATACCCCAGCGACTTAAGACTGCTTTTGTGCTCCAGGGTCACATTTGATTAAAATGATTTGAAAACATATACATTCTTTAAAATGTGGTTTTCAACATTTTTAATACCATTTTAAAGTGGAGTAACCATCAAGTAAAAAATTAGCAACATATTTTTCTTACACTTTGATTGCATGTGTGTGTACACCGTTTTACAAAAACGTTTTTAAATATATATGTATATAAGTGTTGGGGGTAACGCATTACAAGTTACGTAATCAGATTACTTTTTTCAAGTAACTAGTAAAGTAACGCACTACTTTTTAATTTGCAAGAAAATATCTGAGTTACTTTTTCAAATAAGTAACGGCAGTTTTTTTTTTCTTCAATTTATTGATTGTAAGCTCTCATGTGCCCACGTTGAGAGAAATCAGAAGATGTTACTGTAGATCTAGAATAAATGTGAACATGCATTAATTCATCTCACTCACACAAAAAAAACAGATTTAGTTTTCCTCAATTAATAATGACGGTTAAAAGCAACTCGGAATATGACGCAAAGCTGCAATAATTAAATATGTTAAATAATACAAATATCCTTTTTGTATTTAATCCCATTTTATTAACCAATTTGCTGCTGACCTTCGATGATCAAATTCAACTACACTAATAAGCAAAAATTGCACAAGATAAACTAACATTTCTTCTTCTTTTTTTTATTGCTGAAGAGTTGAACTTTCTTCTTCTTCTGCGTTCTGCTGTACAGACGTGATTTGCATTTCCTTCAGCCTGAGGCTTTTGGTGTGAAAGGGCTTTTATATTTACCAAAAATAGAACTTTTTATATTAAAAGCAAACAAACAAGCCCAGCCCAGATTTAAAAAGTAACGCAAAAGTAACGTATCGCATTACTTTCAATAAAAGTAACTAAGTAACGTAATTAGTTACTTTTTTAGGAAGTAACGTAATATTGTAATGCGTTACTTTTAAAAGTAACTTTCACCAACACTGTATATATATAATTATTATTATTGATCAAATATCATAAATTATTACTTCATAAATGTTACTTTTTAATAACTAAACTGAACTAAACTCAAATAATCTGCTCTTTTAAATATATTTATTGAGTTATTGTCTTTGTGATATAAGTTTTGTGATATTGATTAGATTTTAAATGGTTTAATTCATCTCTATATGTAATATGTGTGACCATGGAGCACAAAACCAGTCATAAGAGTCAATTTTTTGAAATTGAGATTTATACATCATCTGAAAGCAGAATAAATAAGCTTTCCATTGATGTATGTTTGTTAGGATAGGACAATATTTGGCTGAGATACAGCTATTTGGAATCTGAGGGTGCAAAAAAATCTAAATATTGAGAAAATCGTCTTTAAAGTTGTCCAAATGAAGTTCTTAGCAATGCATATTACTAATCAAAAATTAAGTTTTAATATATTTACGGTAGGAAATGTACAAAATATCTTCATGGAACATGATCTAATGATTTTTTGGCTTAAAAGAAAAATCTATAATTTTGACCCATACAGTGTATTGTTGGCTATTGCTACAAATATACCCCAGCGACTTAAGACTGCTTTTGTGCTCCAGGGTCACATTTGATTAAAATGATATTTTAGGAATATTTATGTGAATATACAAAGTATATATATATATATATATATATATATATATATATATATATATATATACTGTATATAAAAAATTGCTATGAATATTACATTTAATATAATATAATCACATTTTACATTTCACTTGTTGTAACATGGTTCTATATATTGAATCTAACTGCTTTAATTCATCTCCAGATTTAATTTCAATTAAAATATCGATAAACAAATGATCTGATATTTTAAGATACTTATTGACTCTGTGATACATTTTCTGTAATTTCTGTGATATATATATATATATATATATATATGAATAATATTTCAATACATCACATCATTGACCCATTGATTACTGTCATTTCCAGGCCCCCAAAACGATCCAAAGCCAGCCCAGGAGTTTATTCTTAAGATGTACCAGGAGCAAAACGAAGACAAAGACAAATCCATCTACTCTCACTTCACTTGTGCCACCGACACGGAGAACATCCGCTTGATCTTCGCAGCTGTGAAAGACACCATCCTCAGACACAACCTCAAAGAGTTCAACCTGGTTTAAAATCAACATCCTGGAGGACAAACCTGGTCCTGCTCTCTTCTGTTGATCTGTTGAGTAGATTTAGCTCTCACATTAGCTTTACATTGTTCTCTTGTTGACTAAGGACTTATATAAGGAAGTATCTAGGAGAACTGCCTAATGGATTAGATGTGGACTGGCTTCCTGAAAACAAGCCTTGATCTACCATTACAAGGATGCATCTTCTTTTCAGTCGTGTTTAGGTCCTCTAATAGATGGGTAGGTTTCATCGACAACAGATGTTGCCATTTTGTTCTTTATGTGATAGAGTTTACAAGGGATGCTACTTAGGAGATTTTAAGGCACATGTAAAAAATGTTTTCCTGATGTAATAGATCAAAGTCTTGAAGACTCCTTGAAGCGTTTAAAGGCAAAAAAGATGGAGAAGTTTACATTTTAATATAAAAACTTGGATTTTTAGTTTTTTTTTAACAAACATGCTCTAAAGTTGCCTTATGTAGTTGTAATGCATACCTGAATCACGATTATGCATTTGTAGAACTTAAAGGTAAGAATTTAATTCAGCTATTTTTTATTTTATTATTATTTCTCAATGTAAAAATAATTTACTAGCCATTTTAAACTGGTGCTCCAGTGTCAAATTGTACATTGTAAAGGATATTTATCATTTTAAACCTGCATATTCCTTAAAAAAAAATCTTGATTTCTCACTGAAAATTCAGTCACGGGCAAGTTTTCGCATTTTACGCAGCCACTGATTTCCGAGTTTCATTATTTGACCTCAGTTTCGTAGCAGGTACAAGCTGTAGTGAATACCTGACGTGCCTTTAAACTGTAATGTCTGTATCTGCTTTGATAATATTTATTAAACAAGGATATACAGCTATATGTTGTTACACTCATTCAAATTGAAATAAAACAATCAAACGAAATTCTAAATACATTTATTAAATGTGCATAATTAGAGAAAACGATGCAATAAATGTTCATGCTTTATAGGCAACATGTAATGACATTCCCAGTTTTCCCTCACTAACATGATGCATTTCCAATTGAATATAACTATATGATAAAACTGTTGCATGAGTGTATGCAGTTGCATGTGGAAAAAATGCACATTTAGTCCGATCGGTCATATTTATTCAATAACTGGGAACTTGATGTTAGAGCTATCGCTATTTGCTTTTATTGCTATAACCTTTATTAATGTTAAAGAAGTTACTCATCATGAAAAAGTGCTCATCCTCAGGTAATCCAAGATGTAGACGAGTTTCTTCATCAGAGCAGATTTGAAGAAATGTAGCATTACATCACTTGCTCAGCAATGGATGTTCTGCATTGAATGGGTGCCGTCGGAATGAGAGTCCAAACAGCTGATAAAAACGTCACAATAATCCACACCTCTCCAGTCCATCAGTTAACGAAAAGATGCGTGTTTGTAAGAAGCAAATCCATCATTAACACATTTTTAACTTCTAACTAGTCCATAATCCATAATATTGCTTTCTCCAGTGAAAAAGTCATCTCGTCTGAATCAGGAGAGAAATATGCACAGATCCAGCACTGATTACAAGCCAAAACACTTCTGAACAAATATGTCAGTTTTGATGTTTGAGGACAACAGGGATGGACTTTTGCACCGGAGGAAACATTATGGATTATGGACTCATATTTTGGCCAGAAGTGACGGTTTAAAAGTTAAAACACCTAAATGATGGATTTGTTTCTTGCAAACACCCAGCTTTGTTATGTTACAGTTCTTCAGTAATGCAGTGCGGCTGCATAGAGACAAAGCAGTCGAGAAGCCATCGGATGTTTACTGTTGAGTATTGAGACAAGCTATAGAATTAATTAAATCGACACTGTGAAACAAAAATATCATTTCATGCAAAGCCACACATTTAAAAAAAAAAAATCCCTGCTCTCCTGTACATACAGCAAGAGATTCCCATTTTCAAACATTCCTGGTCATTTCAGTTTAAATGCGACACACATGCACATGTAAAGACAAAGAAAATACATACAGTGTATTGGTCTTTATTAATGTGTATAAAATTGACCTTAATTTTAATCACCTTAATTTACACTTTAGTGTGGCTTTAGTTAAGAGACGTCTTTCCAGTCGCTGAACTGCATGTAGAGGCACATTGTAAAAACTTAATGTGTAAATGTGTTCAAGCAAATAAGGAATTATGACAGATTGAGCTCAGACAGTGAGGGGGGAAAGAAAGGTACAATATAATGTAAACTGAACACACAAACACACAGTCTAACAGTCATTACCAATGTGGTATTCAGTGTTTAGTGAATGACTGTTGCATTGTGGGTATAATGTGAAGTGGCACACTGCAAAAGCAGCATAAAGGCACACAGCTGAGCGCAGGATCATCGCATGTCGCTTTAACTGTCCTTACTTCGGCAGAGTTTCCCTGGCATCCTCAAGCTTGGCAAGAACCCACTGAGAACGACAGAAACGGGTCATTAAATGAATGCATGGCTAGAAACCTTTACAGGATATTTTATCTACAGCAATCATATATGTGGTAAACAAATCTTTCGTGATAAAATATGGCTCTTAAACTCTTGTGTACTGTCTGAGTCATTCAAAGGGATAATTCACCCAAAAATGCTAATTCTATCATCATTTACTTAACCTGCAAGTCGTTCCAAACCTGTACGAGTTTCTATCTTCTTCTGAACGCAAAGGAATATATTTTGAAGAATGTTAGTAACCAAACAGTTGTTGGTCCCCATTGACTTCAATAGTATTTTATTTACATACTATGGAAGTCAATGGGGACCAGCAATTTTTTGGTTAATAACATGCTTCAAAATGTATTCTTTTGCGTTCAGAAGAAGATAGAAACTCGTACAGGTTTGGAACGACTTGAAGGTTAAGGAATTAGCATTTTTGGGTGATCTATCCCTTTGAAATCCCCTTCTGTGTATAAAATACTATTGAAGTCAATGGGGACCAACAACTGTTTGGTTACTAACATTCTTCAAAATATATTCCTTTGCGTTCAGAAGAAGATAGAAACTCGTACAGGTTTGGAACGACTTGAAGGTTAAGGAATTTGCATTTTTGGGTGATCTATCCCTTTGAAATCCCCTTCTGTGCATAAATGACCATTTCTGCCTAAACACTCATTGTAGTTTTACATAATGAATTACATAATAGTACTATGTGGACAACATACTGAATTGATTCTTTTAACTTAATTCAAGTTAAATGAATATTTTATTAATTATTGTTTTATATGACTGTTTGTTTTTAGATTTTAGTTTACTGTTTTTATACCATTTATGAATAGAAATGTATAATACTATATATATATATTAATCCATTTCTGCCTAAACACTCATTGTGCTCCTTGTTACAAAAGGTTAAGATAACAGTTCATGAACCCACTTCCACTATTTGTTTGCAGCAGCAAAAATGTGCACCTGTACCTTTGCTAGTTCTGGAGTTTTGAAATTGATGATCTTCCCAAACTCTTTGGCATGGAACACCGATTTGACTCGTTCCTGTGAAAATCAAATCAAGATCAATTATATTTTCCATCATAACTAAAGAAATCCTTGCTCAGGTTTAAACATGTCAGGCCATGATATTATTGTCCTCATGGCTTTGCTTACATAATTAGAAAATAAAAGTCCTTTCAGAAGTGGAGAAACTTTGAGGAGAATCAAGTTTTAGGGTTTGGTTTAGGGTTAGTACCTAGTTATTATAATGTAAGTGCATACTATATAACATGACTATAAAATAAAGTGCTAAACATAAACATTTAGAATAACATGCACAATAAGACCAGCATTCGATTTAGATTAAATACAGATAAAACTCTTATGTATGATGATGTACCTTTGCTTCTATACGCAGTCTCCTGCCCTCCACGATCATGGGCGCTTTGGTAAACTCATCAAACAGATACTGCCACTCACACGTCAGCTGCCCGAACGTGCCCTTAGTCACAAAAAATATCCCCCTGCAAGAGCAAAATCACACAGACACCAGCTGAAAAGCTGAAAATTCAATAAAAGGGCCAGTAAATACTGTAGCACATAACTTGAATAACTAGGATAGAATACTGTAGCACATATATAACCAATTACATGCAAAATTATGTAGTTCTTAGAAATTGCATGCATTTTTTTGTTTTTGCTGCCTTATCACTGTTTGCTTAAGTAATCCTCAAAAAGACACACAATTTGGTGCAATATGGGAAAAAATGTCACATTTCTGCCCCAAATTATTGTCTGAATGATTCGACAGTGACACTAGCTGCCAAAAGTATCAAGTAGAGTATGATCGGCACAGATTTTCAGCTTCACCTTCAAACAAGTTTGATACTTTGATTCGATTTTAAAACACATTTTGTTTTCATTCGAGTCTGTTGTGTTCAGAACAACTTGAAAAGTATGTTTATAACATAATATATATAGTGTATATTTTCTCTGTAACCATTTACATGATGCCTAGTGTTTTAAAATCAGATTTTAAAAAGCATGTAGTGTATTCCAGCCTTTAATAAGTTTAATACATGGGAATATGGTAAAGCTTTATGTGCCTAAATTTAATAATTGGGGGTAGGGATTTTTTTGACATTCACACATTATTGATTAAAATCATTTTCACTGAAAACTATGCTTACATGTTAATCAACATGTGTGCAAGCTATTTTTGAGTCCAATAATAGTTGCATTCAAAGGTTTACATAGCTAAAATATTAAGATATACACCAGCCCTTTAATCGGATGTTCGCATGAAGGCTTTATAAGCCGATGGTAAGGATGCATGTAAACACAAATTCATCGCCTAAAAGGTTTGAAGCAAAACAGCCGTGACATGCTTAATGCTACTGTACTAGTGCATGGTTAAAACCGAAATGCCCCTTCATCTAAATGTGCTCATGTGACATTGCCCATGCAAAATGAGGGGTTTATATAATTCACCTACCTTTTAGTGATCATCAGGAAATCTGATTCGTTCACCTTAGCATGAGCAAAGTATCTGTACTTGGCAAACCGTCCATTTTCAATATTCTACAAACCAAATGGAGAAACCAATTAATACAAAAAGCACGAACTTCTACGATCAAATCTTTTCTGGCCATCACATTCCTGAAATATGGACCTGAAAAACAGTGATGGAGTGAGTGTAAAGACACAAGGACTGATGAAAAGACCAACAGTGGCAGCAAAATGTAAAAATCATCTACTCATCTTCATATACGTTGAACTAGTTTTGTGATTCTTAAAACCATTTTTAATTGTGCAAAAATGTAGTTCTAAAGCACTTTCACATCGCCTATAGTTCTGACTGGTGTATTTGAACGAGTTCTGGATGCAAGAATGCAAATTTCCAAAATTTCCCTAGGAAAAACACTAGTTTAATGCAAAACTTAAGCAAAGGTATAGTCACGACGTTTTCTGAAAGAGACTAAAGTCTCAGTACACACCCCTGCTGCTGCGTACCTTGTGTCTATAAATCAATGAAATGCGATGTCATTTGCAATGCATTGTGGGATTGATGGGTGTGGAATGGGTTAATGATGAAAAATGCACTTGGAAACAGACTTTATTCAGGAAAATGACAGATGATGGGTTGGGACAACAAATCAGAAGGAATAAAAGCAAAATAATTCCTAATCATAAAACAGCAATATTTACATTTAAAATAGATGAACCACTCTATGACTAGACGCTAACTGAACTACTTACACATAGTAAATTATTCTGATTTTAGATGCAAGTTACACAAACAGACTGAAGATTTAATGAAAAGCACTTCTATTCTATAATGAAAAGGACACATTTTCCTCATCCTCATCAGTGTCAGTGCTATTCATCTGAGAGAGGGCCGTTCTGCTCTGTGAACATGACAAGAGAGGAGAGCTGCAGTCAGTGAGAGCCGCACATTCACACGGCTGTGTGACGGCCTGTGCACTACTCCAGAAATACTAATACTACCAATACTAGTACATCTTGCACTACTGAGCTAATGTCCGCAACTCCTGAAGTCACAAGCTACACAACACATCACAAAACCATGCGTTTGTTAGGTCAATGACTGGTGGGAATTACATAATTAGTAGTTTTACATAATGAATTACATAATAGTACTATGTGGACAACATACTGAATTGATTCTTTTAACTTAATTCAAGTTAAATGAATATTTTATTAATTATTGTTTTATATGACTGTTTGTTTTTAGATTTTAGTTTACTGTTTTTATACCATTTATGAATAGAAATGTATAATACTATATATATATATTAATTAATGTTTTGATATATATATATATATATATCAAAACATTAATTAACTTTGAAATTTGAAGTCTTACACATATATATCCTGTAGAATTCAGCCAGCGTGTAATTATTTCAACTTAAATCATTTAAGCTATTAACATCTCCTTCATATCTGAAGATAGAATTTCAAACCCTTGGCCCTTGTTGGTCTATTTGGTTCCTGTTGTGTTTTGGATGCTGGGTTGAGATGGTACTTATCTAGTTTAACCAGCAAGACTTCCTTGGTCAACCAGTTCATCAGAAAGACTGGTCAGGTTGACCAGCTTTACCAGCTATGGTTTGCTGGCCTACAATCTAGACTAACATAAAACCAGCATAAACCAGCCTGGACAAGCATGAATATTCATGTTGGTCTAAACTGGTTGTTTAATGACAACAGTGAGTGTTTAAGATAATGGCATAGAATTCTGGAGCAAGAAACAACTGCAAGTAAATCAGAAATATATGTATAATATGTAGTGTGTGTTATGTATATATGTATCTGGGTAGCTGACATGGATATATTACTAATAATTAATTTTCCATTTAAGTCTTTTATGATTAAATTTTGTTTTTTTTATCATTACTTTTAATCAGCAACAATGCATTAAATTGATCAAAACTGTCAAAAGCGTATCATAGTTTCCTCAAAAATATGAAGCAGCACAACTGTTTTCAACACTGATAATAATAAGGGGAAAAAAATTGTTTTTGAGCAGCAAGTCAGCATATTATACAGATTTTTGAAGGATCATGTGACACTGAAGACTGGAGTAATGATGCTGAAAATTAATTCAATTTGTTTCAGGAATAAATTGCATCTGAAAATATTTTCAAATAGAAAACAGTTGTTTCAAACTGTAATAATATTTCACAATATTGCAGTTTTTACTCTATTTTTGATTATATAAATGCAGCTTTGGTGAGACTAATGACCCCAAACATTTAAACGGTAGAGTATACGAGTATTTTAAATTGTACTGTAGGAGACTGTTGTCAATTTAAAATACTCGTATACTCTACCGTTTAAATGTTTGGGGTCATTAGTCTCACCAAAGCTGCATTTATATAATCAAAAATAGAGTAAAAACTGCAATATTGTGAAATATTATTACAGTTTGAAACAACTGTTTTCTATTTGAAAATATTTTCAGATGCAATTTATTCCTGAAACAAATTGAATTAATTTTCAGCATCATTACTCCAGTCTTCAGTGTCACATGATCCTTCAAAAATCTGTATAATATGCTGACTTGCTGCTCAAAAACAATTTTTTTCCCCTTATTATTATCAGTGTTGAAAACAGTTGTGCTGCTTCATATTTTTGAGGAAACTATGATACGCTTTTGACAGTTTTGATCAATTTAATGCATTGTTGCTGATTAAAAGTAATGATAAAAAAAACAAAATTTAATCATAAAAGACTTAAATGGAAAATTAATTATTAGTAATATATCCATGTCAGCTACCCAGATACATATATACATAACACACACTACATATTATACATATATTTCTGATTTACTTGCAGTTGTTTCTTGCTCCAGAATTCTATGCCATTATCTTAAACACTCACTGTTGTCATTAAACAACCAGTTTAGACCAACATGAATATTCATGCTTGTCCAGGCTGGTTTATGCTGGTTTTATGTTAGTCTAGATTGTAGGCCAGCAAACCATAGCTGGTAAAGCTGGTCAACCTGACCAGTCTTTCTGATGAACTGGTTGACCAAGGAAGTCTTGCTGGTTAAACTAGATAAGTACCATCTCAACCCAGCATCCAAAACACAACAGGAACCAAATAGACCAACAAGGGCCAAGGGTTTGAAATTCTATCTTCAGATATGAAGGAGATGTTAATAGCTTAAATGATTTAAGTTGAAATAATTACACGCTGGCTGAATTCTACAGGATATATATGTGTAAGACTTCAAATTTCAAAGTTAATTAATGTTTTGATATATATATATATATATATCAAAACATTAATTAACTTTGAAATTTGAAGTCTTACACATATATATCCTGTAGAATTCAGCCAGCGTGTAATTATTTCAACTTAAATCATTTAAGCTATTAACATCTCCTTCATATCTGAAGATAGAATTTCAAACCCTTGGCCCTTGTTGGTCTATTTGGTTCCTGTTGTGTTTTGGATGCTGGGTTGAGATGGTACTTATCTAGTTTAACCAGCAAGACTTCCTTGGTCAACCAGTTCATCAGAAAGACTGGTCAGGTTGACCAGCTTTACCAGCTATGGTTTGCTGGCCTACAATCTAGACTAACATAAAACCAGCATAAACCAGCCTGGACAAGCATGAATATTCATGTTGGTCTAAACTGGTTGTTTAATGACAACAGTGAGTGTTTAAGATAATGGCATAGAATTCTGGAGCAAGAAACAACTGCAAGTAAATCAGAAATATATGTATAATATGTAGTGTGTGTTATGTATATATGTATCTGGGTAGCTGACATGGATATATTACTAATAATTAATTTTCCATTTAAGTCTTTTATGATTAAATTTTGTTTTTTTTATCATTACTTTTAATCAGCAACAATGCATTAAATTGATCAAAACTGTCAAAAGCGTATCATAGTTTCCTCAAAAATATGAAGCAGCACAACTGTTTTCAACACTGATAATAATAAGGGGAAAAAAATTGTTTTTGAGCAGCAAGTCAGCATATTATACAGCTACACAACACATCACAAAACCATGCGTTTGTTAGGTCAATGACTGGTGGGAATTACATAATTAGTAGTTTTACATAATGAATTACATAATAGTACTATGTGGACAACATACTGAATTGATTCTTTTAACTTAATTCAAGTTAAATGAATATTTTATTAATTATTGTTTTATATGACTGTTTGTTTTTAGATTTTAGTTTACTGTTTTTATACCATTTATGAATAGAAATGTATAATACTATATATATATATTAATTAATGTTTTGATATATATATATATATATATCAAAACATTAATTAACTTTGAAATTTGAAGTCTTACACATATATATCCTGTAGAATTCAGCCAGCGTGTAATTATTTCAACTTAAATCATTTAAGCTATTAACATCTCCTTCATATCTGAAGATAGAATTTCAAACCCTTGGCCCTTGTTGGTCTATTTGGTTCCTGTTGTGTTTTGGATGCTGGGTTGAGATGGTACTTATCTAGTTTAACCAGCAAGACTTCCTTGGTCAACCAGTTCATCAGAAAGACTGGTCAGGTTGACCAGCTTTACCAGCTATGGTTTGCTGGCCTACAATCTAGACTAACATAAAACCAGCATAAACCAGCCTGGACAAGCATGAATATTCATGTTGGTCTAAACTGGTTGTTTAATGACAACAGTGAGTGTTTAAGATAATGGCATAGAATTCTGGAGCAAGAAACAACTGCAAGTAAATCAGAAATATATGTATAATATGTAGTGTGTGTTATGTATATATGTATCTGGGTAGCTGACATGGATATATTACTAATAATTAATTTTCCATTTAAGTCTTTTATGATTAAATTTTGTTTTTTTTATCATTACTTTTAATCAGCAACAATGCATTAAATTGATCAAAACTGTCAAAAGCGTATCATAGTTTCCTCAAAAATATGAAGCAGCACAACTGTTTTCAACACTGATAATAATAAGGGGAAAAAAATTGTTTTTGAGCAGCAAGTCAGCATATTATACAGATTTTTGAAGGATCATGTGACACTGAAGACTGGAGTAATGATGCTGAAAATTAATTCAATTTGTTTCAGGAATAAATTGCATCTGAAAATATTTTCAAATAGAAAACAGTTGTTTCAAACTGTAATAATATTTCACAATATTGCAGTTTTTACTCTATTTTTGATTATATAAATGCAGCTTTGGTGAGACTAATATATATATATATATATATATCAAAACATTAATTAACTTTGAAATTTGAAGTCTTACACATATATATCCTGTAGAATTCAGCCAGCGTGTAATTATTTCAACTTAAATCATTTAAGCTATTAACATCTCCTTCATATCTGAAGATAGAATTTCAAACCCTTGGCCCTTGTTGGTCTATTTGGTTCCTGTTGTGTTTTGGATGCTGGGTTGAGATGGTACTTATCTAGTTTAACCAGCAAGACTTCCTTGGTCAACCAGTTCATCAGAAAGACTGGTCAGGTTGACCAGCTTTACCAGCTATGGTTTGCTGGCCTACAATCTAGACTAACATAAAACCAGCATAAACCAGCCTGGACAAGCATGAATATTCATGTTGGTCTAAACTGGTTGTTTAATGACAACAGTGAGTGTTTAAGATAATGGCATAGAATTCTGGAGCAAGAAACAACTGCAAGTAAATCAGAAATATATGTATAATATGTAGTGTGTGTTATGTATATATGTATCTGGGTAGCTGACATGGATATATTACTAATAATTAATTTTCCATTTAAGTCTTTTATGATTAAATTTTGTTTTTTTTATCATTACTTTTAATCAGCAACAATGCATTAAATTGATCAAAACTGTCAAAAGCGTATCATAGTTTCCTCAAAAATATGAAGCAGCACAACTGTTTTCAACACTGATAATAATAAGGGGAAAAAAATTGTTTTTGAGCAGCAAGTCAGCATATTATACAGATTTTTGAAGGATCATGTGACACTGAAGACTGGAGTAATGATGCTGAAAATTAATTCAATTTGTTTCAGGAATAAATTGCATCTGAAAATATTTTCAAATAGAAAACAGTTGTTTCAAACTGTAATAATATTTCACAATATTGCAGTTTTTACTCTATTTTTGATTATATAAATGCAGCTTTGGTGAGACTAATGACCCCAAACATTTAAACGGTAGAGTATACGAGTATTTTAAATTGTACTGTAGGAGACTGTTGTCACTGCTGAGGATGTCATGTCAACTACCCATTTCCATTGCCTATTATCATGCCCATTCCTATTATTTTTGTCTTTAAAACATTTTTAACACCATTATCTTGAACACCAGGGGTGTGACGGCAGGAAGTGAAGTGTCATGCGTCACCTGCAGCATCTGGCTGCCTATGCCCTCTCTCTCCTTATACGGCCGGATGACTCCATCCTCATGGATGAAACGAGGAGGACGTAAACTCTCCACATCCTGAGACGTCTCCGCAGCTCTGCATTCAGATCAAGCCAGAAAATCCATCACAATCATAGAATGACAAAGACTCTTTCCCAAACAATGCACACAGACACAGAGACATATTCAGACCTTTTGATGCCTTGGAAGGTGCTGCTGGCCATGTCAATGATGCCCCCTGTTGGTCTGGTCAGAGCTCCGACCAAACCTTTGCCCACACCCTTAAAGAAACCCGCCGCTCCTTCCTTCTGAGCTCCTACAGCAACACACACACTCATGACATGCCTATTACACTGAACACACAGGTAAGCTGGATTTTCAACACTGAAATGTTAGAAAGAAGTGCAGATGATCAGTGGTTATACCTTTAATGGGTTTAGTCACAATGCCCGTGATGCCGCTCACAAACCCCTGTGTGATATGAAGAAAAGTTCATATTTACAGAATGACTTCCCACAAAAAACTAATATAAAAATACTCTACTGAATGCAAAATATAGATTGTAGACTTGTCAGATGACAATCAAACATTTTTATCAAATTAATTACATGATATGCTGATCAATTAACTGAATTAACCATAAGTAATCACATTATTAAGACATTAATGTGGCAGAGGAGTAAAGCACTGAATATATATTAAAAAAGCGGCTTTAATATATATATATTTATTTTTTTTGGTTCTTTTTTTTTTTTGTAGCATATAATTGTTCCAATGGTGGGAAAATAAAAGTATGCATGATACATGTTTCTTTTGTTAAAGAAAATGTAAAATAAAGAAAATAATTTTAAATAAAAAAGCAAAAACTTAAAAATACGTATTTTTGTAGCCGCATGTTGCATGCGAGTGTGTTGTTAACTTACTGAAATCTCAACTAAGGAATACATTTACTCCATTTTGTGTCATTTCAAATCAGAATTACATCTTTTCTTCTGTGCATCATAAAAGAAGATATTCTGAAGAATGTCGGTAATCAAACAAGTTTCGGTTCCCATTTACTTATGGGAACTTATGACTTACTTACGACTTCCAAATACAGTGGAAGTCAATGGGAACCGAAATGCTTTAGTTACCAAAATTCTTTCAAATATCTTCATTTATGATGCACAGGAAACAAAGCCATTCAGAACAACATGAGGCTGAGTAAATGACAGAATTTTTTTATTTTTGGATGAACTATCCCTTTAAAATATACTTCAAAAAATACTTTAGGTCAAAGGGGTTCAGCTGACAAAAAGGGAATTTTTGATTTGGGATATAGCTTTAAACGTTTCTGTCTGCTGTGTTTTGTAAACTCACAGAGACGAGTCCCTTCCCTCCTCGTGTCAGGCCTTCTCTCAGTCCGCTGGGCTGCTTGTTCATAGCCTCGCGTCTCTTCTGCTGATACTCCTCATCCATGGTCATGGCGGCCACACCTTTAGCCATCGCTCCCGTGATCCGAGACGCCGCTCCGGCCAGGCCGCCTGAGACGACAAGAGATGGACGGCTCAGAATTTGAGTGGAACAAGATTGCTGTTTATACTTGATATAAGCCTCACGTGACAACTTTTGATTGGATTTTAAGAGGAGAGTTCATAACTGCATAGATCACTCACAACATTAGTGTATTACAGAATATAGCAAAAATAGAGTACGTACCCACAGCTCCTCCAACCAGAGCCTTCACACCGAGTGCCATGCCTTCGATAAACTCCTCTGGTCCCTGTATGGCACCCTGACAAACAAACATTCAGTGCTATTTTAATATCACGGAGATACTATTACAGATTTTTCTGTACATTTGTGTTTGTAACTAATTTAATTTTGAAAACAGTTTAGAGGACCACAAATTTCGCATCTTATCAATCCTATCAAAAGAGCTGAAGTTTCACCTGATAAGGCTCATAAAAGAAGGCCTCGACGCCTTCAGACAGACCGCGGATCAGTCCGAAAGGATTCCCGAGGACATCTAAACCCAAAACCAGAACATACATCTGCTTGATAGCCTGAAACAAACAACACACAAGCACAGACATAGGTAAAAAAAACAGGTAGTCATGATGTGTATGCATAAAACACACAGAAATCAGCAGTAGATGGGGAAAGTTAAAGGTGAAAGGTCACCTGTTTGGAATAATGGCGGATGACCTCCGACTGCAGCTGCTGAGTGGTGCGGAACTGGTACGTCAGCTCACAAAACGCAAGTCTGGAGAAAGACAGGACGCAAATGTAAACATTTCTAAGAAATTAAGAGTTCTAGGTCATAAATATACAATTCACCATCAAATATGAGACCTTGTATGTATACTGTGGCATACTACTCATAATAATATGTGCATACTGTACACGGTTTATTAATTCTGTATGCATGGAATATCCACTAACTAAACCTACTACTTTTGCCAAAATATGCAGTACAGAATCAAACCACACTACACTTTGATCTTGCCTTTCTAATTTTACAAGCGTGCACTACCAACAAAAGTTACCATATTAATTTCTGAGAAGATAACTGGATAGTACTTAAGGCTATATAACAATTTGACAAGCCATTTATTATTAAACTTCTACATCTTGCATTTCACATGCACATTTTAAAACATATTAAGCAGCTCAGCATTATTATCATTAAAACTAAAAAAAGAACTAAATTGACTAAAAGAAAAAAAAATGTGTTAACTTAAATAAAGCTGAAATAAAATATATGATATGAAAAACTGCCTTGGCAATTAAGCGAAATACTGAAAGCACTAAAATTACTAGGTGGAAATAAATAAAAACTATAACTAAAACAACAAAGTAATACTAAATAGAAAAAAAAAAAACGAAATAGTAACATTTAAAAAAAAAAATCTAAATAAAAATGACAAAAGCACCAAAATTGCTAAAAACTAAAATGCTGAAAATATATAAATAATTATTTCAAAATATAAAAAAGTATAATAGTAAATAAATAATACTTGAATACAATACACATATAATATGTGACCCTGGATCACAAAACCAGTCATAAGGGTACATTTTTCAAAATTGAGATTTTTACATCATCTGAATGCTGAATAAATAAAAAGCTTTCCATTGATGTATGTATTTGTTATGATAGGACAATATTTGGCTGAGATACAGCTATTTGAAAATCTGGAATCTGAGGGTGCAAAAAAATCTAAATATTGAGAAAATCACCTTTAAAGTTGTCCAAATGAAGTTCTTAGCAATGCATATTACTAATCAAAAATTAAGTTTTGATATATTTATGGTAGGAAATGTACAAAATATCTTCATGGAACATGATCTTTACTTAATATCCTAATGATTTTTGGCATAAAAGAAAAATGGATCATTTTGACCCATACAATGTATTTTTGGCTATTGCTACAAATATACCTCAGCGACTTAAGACTGCTTTTATGCTCCAGGGTCACACTTATATACATAACTTAATGCTTGTTTAATAATGAATCCTCATTGCATATGCATAGTTTTGCTCCCTTGACATGCATTTCTAGCTTGTTTTGGTCTTTCCACTAGAGTGCAGTGTGACAGCAGGAAAACGGAAGTGAAGAGTGTGTTTTGTGGAGTTGACAGCATCTAACCACATGTGAAATCCAGAAACACCCAAAGTGTGAAGTGAGGGTTTGGCAGGGCGGACTGGAATGAGGAACTACAGGGATTTCCTGCCGCAGTGAGAATGAGTGCTGAGTAGTGAGTGTAAGTACTTGAAGAGGACGTCCTGAGCGTCAGTGAGTGTAGCTCCAATACTCTTCAGCAGGAGGTTGAGAGACTGAACGGGAATGATCTCTGTCTCGCGCTCTTTCTTATTCCCGTCTTCACCACCGGTGCTCAGAGAGAAACTCAAGTGAAGCTGCCCCACAAAAACAGTTACACTCAATACTCAAAACGTGGTGATTTTAAAAAGAACATTTGTCTTCAGGAAGCAAAGTTTGGCATCAGTATTGAATGTCTATTCCTGTGTTCACTGTGTGGTCTGTGGTCACAGTGATTGGACAGAGGTTTCGGTAACTGACCTTTATGGGAGAGATGTGGAAGTATTCGTACAGGCTGATGGGGGACGTGTCTGTAGCTGAACTATGATTCAACTCGGTCTTCAGATACTCAATGTCCTTCTCAAACAACTCCACCTGCAATACACCACCACACACATCCAACAACAGATCAAATACATTACTGCGCAAAGGTTTGCGGTCTTTAAGAGTTTAAGTCTCTAATGCTCACCCAGGTGCATTTATTTGATCAAAAATACAGTAAAAACAGTAACATTGTAAAATATTATTTTCATTCAAAATAATTGTTTTCTATATGAATATATTTTCAAATTTAATTTATTCCTGTGATGCAAAGCTGAATTTTCAGCACCATTACTCCAGTCTTCAGTGGCACATGATCCTTTAGGAATTATTCTGATATGCTGCTCATCAATGTTGAAAACAGTTGTGTTTGTGGATAGATTTTCTGGTTACATTTTTTTTCAGGATTCTTTGATAAATAGAAAGTTCAAAAGAACTGCATTTATAAAAATATTAACAAAATATATATTTATGCTTATTATTAGTTAGTAAGGTATTTGTTCAGTTTAGGTATGGGGTAGAGATTAAGGGATCTAAAATATGGTCATGCAGAATAAGCCATTAATATGTGCTTTATAAATACTAATAAACAGCCAATATGTTAGTAATATGCATGCTAATAAGCAACTAGTTAATAGTGAGAATTCATACCTAAAATACAGTGTTACCAAGTATTAATTTCATTAAAAAAATCTTTCAGCTGGAGGCCGATTGCATAAACTGTTTAGACTAGTCTTAAAAAGTTAGTCATCTAATTTTTTTTCTTCAAGACTGGTCATAACTTTTTTAATTCAGTTATGAAAAGGTAGGTTGGTCTTGTTAGTATCGGAAGAGTAAGACTGGTTACCCTTGGGAACTGCCAGTTGGTCAAACTAGTTCTTAAGACACAGTCTTAACATGGTGGCTAAGTTTATGCAACTGGCCCCAGATTTCAAATGTTGAATGGTAGTGTATGTAATATAAAATATAATCAAAAAGAGTGTGGCTGAAGTAGAGGTAAAAGTCTATTATAAATATATTGTTTAGTACTGAAAAGTATCAATAGTGTGTGGAGTTGCTGCTCAAATCACCACCAAACAGGTGCCTATGTAGAGCTTTGTGCTGTAGAGTGTTACTGTACCTCCTGTTCAGACGTGACAGCACTGGCGTGCTCAGCAGTGAAGAGCTCAAGTATGGCATACAGGAACCCAAGATCTACCCGCAGGTCCATCTCCTGAATCAACACTTTAAAATACCTGTAAAGCAGAAATGAAGCATGTTTTGCAGTTTTGAGAGCAAGAGACTGATAGAAATTGTATGAGGAGGAAACTTACTTGATGCGCAGAATGTCAGAGTGTCCGGCTGCTCTGGTGATGATGCTGACGTCAGCGAGCGGTTTCGGCTCTTTAATACACAAATGCAATATACTTTACCATAACAATACCAGATTGGTTAGACACAAAGAAACGGGCAGGAAATAAAATAAATAAATACATAAATGATTTTGCATTGGCCTTTGAGTGAATCGACTGACCTGAGTCCATGCTGACTGATTTGGGCGGTTTGATGGGGTAGAAGACGAATGGGAAGATGGCTCCAGGCAACTGATTTTGGATCTGAAGAGTAAACAGGGGAATTTCATGTTCACTGACCATAAAAAAAATGTGTGAATTAGTGCATCACAATTGTTGAATAGGCTCTGTGGTCGTTCTGATCGCGTTTATAACTCATATTTTTATAATGTGTCTAAAGCTAGATTGCTTTATTAGGAGTGAAACTGACCTGAATCCTGTTGATCTGGACTCTGTAGGTTTTCTGACGGGCGGAGACACTGTACTCCACCTTTAGTGCTGGCAGGAAGTTCCTCCTGAGCGGAGCATCAAAGGGCTGCATTATCCTCAAGTCCACCCCATTAGCAGCAAACAACACCTGATGAACATTCGGTACAGCCAGAGATGGATTAAAACAAGAATGACCTTCTGACCTTGTTGCAGCCCAAGTTATTCAATAACTTTAATTTCATTTAAAGATAGTAAATATCACATGTATAACAAAATTGTAAGCAAAATTTAACATTTATTTTAATTCGAAATAATCTGAACATGAATTAGCCTGAAAAAAATCATTTGAACTTGATTAAATATAAATAAATGTACACTTTACATAGCAACTTCCTGATTCTCTAATCAATCATATAATATATCAGCCAAACAGAAAAGCGGCAAGAATTAAAACATGCCATATAGCAGGAAATACATTTCAGCCCTAATGATATATTGGTTGACAACCAAAAAGAATACCTTCCATGTAGAAGCCTTAAAGGTACAGTAGCATTTCTGATGGTGACAACTGTTTTAAAACAAGGCGTCTTGCCTTTAAGCGCTGTGAATTTGTTCCTGTGAGCACTAACCTGGTAGTCGTTCTCTAGGTCAATGATGAGGCTGTCCACTGGCCCGCTCTCCATATAATCTCTGTAGCGCTGCTCCAACATCGTAGCCTCCTTAACACTCAAAACCTTCCATCGGCTTCGCTTCTTAGGCTTGGTTTCCCACACCACATCAGAACTGACCAACACAAATTAATTTGATCCATTTCGATAAGCAAAATATCTTCTGGGTTGATGTGGATGCTAATATATTTATCGTTATAGTCATTGTTGTTGTGAAAGGGCCTTAAAGGTGCTTAAAGGGGACATCGGATGCCCATTTTCCACAGGCTGTGGAAAAAGTATGATTATGAAAAGGATGATTCTTTAGGGTCTTCATGAAATGTTCAATGATAGTGTAAAACAACACATTTTTACCATGTCAAAGACAGCTCTGTTCACAGCGACCGGTTTTGGTGCATGTCTCTTTAAATGATAATGAGCTACTGCTCACCCCCCCCCCCCCACTTTCTCCTTTTTTTTTATTTTTGTTTG
>NW_015506038.1:167161-193577 GCF_001515645.1 Sinocyclocheilus grahami | reverse complement strand
AAGGCCTCTCCGCCCCCCCCCCCCCCCCCCTCTTCTGTCTTTTTGTGTATTTGTTGGTGCATTACCATCAAAAACAAAATGAACTGGCTGAGGGCGGAGATATGCTAATATGGGACAGTCTGTCAGCAGCCGTGGGCGGGGCCACTGATGATTGAGCCGCTGATGACACGCTGCTGAAACTTGATGATTGAGACTTTAGTTTTTTTGGGGATTAAAAAAAAGGAGTGAATGGATTTGTATCATTGTAGGGGGGTTGTGTTCACACACTGCTGAGACACATTCATATGCAAACACCATGTAAAAGTGAATTTTGCATCCGATGCCCCCTTACAGCTAAACATCAACACTTTTTTTGTGTCAGACGTATGCCAACGTGACACCCAGCAGTACCTGGTGATGCCAATGAAGGCCACTTCCTGGCTGGTGGTGTTGTTGACCAGTGAGACGCCCATGTTCTGTAACGAGATGCAGGTCTCCTGTTCAGCCAGCTCTATTTTCTCATTATCGCAAATCTTCTTGAAGACACACTGCTCGGTGGTGAAAAGCGCCACACGTTGGAGGCCTTCATAAAATGAGACAACAAAGAATTTTCCCTCCTTGCTCACATCCAACAACTGGTCCTATAGAACAAATGAAAACAAGGACCCAGACAGGAATTCAGTTTCACATCTTCAATGAAGAGTGAGGTTAAGTCCATAAAGTTTGGTTCAGTAATTAAATAAATTAATTTGATCACAATTAAATATTGCAATCAATTATCAAACTTGGTTTGTATTTCTCACCTCTTCGCTCTTGAGCTCTCCTTTGTACTTGCCACACTTCCAGCTCAGTATTCTTGAGCCGGTCGGTTCGGCCCAGGTGTAGTACACCGCCTGACCTGGAGCCAGCTCATCCATTTCTGCCTGAGAGCTGCCAGAATCAAACCATTAGTTGACCTGATTATTTTATGTTTGTTCAGACTATATAAAAGTGAGACACTTTTTTGAGAGAAAGTTGAAATCATGACGTCAATGCAGCCGCAGCAGGCAAGCGCTCACAGGCGTAAAACACATCATTATAGAAACCACAGAAATAACAGGCCCATAGTATTAACAAAACAATATCCGAGAATAATTTACACTTGATATAGAGCACAGGCAGTTAATTTCCCTTTAACAGCAGCCAAAGTCACAATAACCAAGTGTCCAATGAGAGAAAAAAGAAAATTATTCATGCTCCGTATCTTATCAGAAGCCGGAGCTCCACTGACACACAAGAGAATACAGTTCATTTGTTAGGAAGCGGAAATGAAAGCAGCTTTAAGCACAGAACCAGGAGGCAAGTAAGTTAATTTCGGTTTTCTTGTCCACTAGATGCAAAACACCTGACGGGTTGCAAAATCATCATCAGGAAGAGAGTGATTCACTTCAGACTGCAACCTTATACGCTGTGGAAGGAAAATGAGTTCTGTACTCATGATTTTCCCCAAAGTATTTTGGAAGGGGTCGAGCGGCTCGCTTCACCAGACTGTTAAATCCCATGTTAGCTTGCAAGGAAAAGAAAGAAATACTGTTTCATGCATCTCAACCAACATCCCGTTGTCTGTCAGAGTGCTGTGAAAGAGTGTACCAGAAGGATTCAGTCTCTTCATACAATGATAAAGAGACATTCACTCTCTCATCCCGAAGCCAAGTAGAAGATTTCCGTATACTGGCGCTACAAAGGAAAGAAGAAAACAACAAAAATGCAACAAAATAAAACATAAAACATTCTAGCAACATAAATACCACAAAGCGTACAAAAAAAGCACACTATAAAACTCAATTAAAGCATTTAAAAAAATGTAATACAGACTGTAGTGTAAAGTTTCAGTGAATGCTAAAAGAGCAAAGATTCTTTCATTTTTCACTGCATTAACACTACATTCAAAAAAAGTAGGCAAGAAAAAAACAGATGAAGAATAAAAAAAAACCTTGAAAGTGGTTTAAAATTCTGGTTTACCGGCCACTCCCATCTATGAACTGCAATGCCATTTTTAACTTGATTGTCAGATGAACAAAGAAAACCAAAGAGGTTGCATTTAAAAATTACTTATTTTTTTATGTTATATTTACTGTATGAGCAGTATATTATAAAACACAACTTACATAAATGTTTACTTATTTGTCAATTTCCAAATGTAATTATCATTGTATATTATATATATATGTATATATATATACATACATTTTGATTTCCTCTTTAGGGCTCAAGTATAAGGACTTTTGATAACGACCTGATTTGTACATTTATTTTTTACCAAAATGTATTAAGAAAGAAAATAAAGTCAATTTTTCATAAATTCAAATGTAATGAAAGAACTGTCACCATGTAATCCTTCTGTTCCCCTTTGCATTTGACGTCACCGTAACTCCCAACAGTGTCGATGGAGAAATCATCTGATAATTCACTTTCTGAAATCATCAAGCGAATCTGTGAACAACACAGTGACAGACAGAGAAGTCAGACACTTGATCAGTAAAACAGCTGAATGTTTCCTACATGCTTGATGACATTATTCCAAACCTTGTTGTTCTGCAGAAAGTTGCGTGGCTTGAAAGAGAAGAGGAGGGGCATGTCGTAATCCTTCGGGTGTTTGCGATGAATATCATCTGCCTTGTATTGCAACAGTCTGCCTGTCTTATTCACCATCCAGTACGGGGAGTGGATGGCCACCACCAGCTGACCCTCCTCCTTCTTAACATGGACAGCGATGTTTAGCTCCGGCCTCGTCTCCGTCTCCTCGCCCTCTCCCAGCGAGAGGAACCTGATGAAGCTGATCTCGTCACAGTCGCTGCAGAGACTGTACTTGGCCTCCCAGTCCTGCTGCAGGTATCCCAGCAGCTTCAGCTCCAGAGTGGAGAAATCCATGATAGCGGTGTGGATCTGGGAGGAGTGGCCTGCTTTCAGTAAGGAAGAGGGGAAATCTCCATTGCCCTGTAAACAAAACAGTTTTGTAAAATATGCAACTATACATTTAATACCCGTTACGTGCCTAAAAGTAATCTTTTTTTTAATAGAAATGCCAATCTATTCTACAAAAATCTCCAAGCAGACTTTGACTTGGGTGGAATTTCCAACAGCAGCGGTTTCATAATAAAAAGACAGCTGTAAAATGTATTCCCTGTCCACACATTACAGGATGCATTCAAGCATTTTACAAAAGTAAATACTATCACCATCCTTCTTTTTTGATGATTAGCTGTCATACTTGGAACTGAGATAAAATAATCAAAAATAATTATCGATTTAATTCTTTTAGTGTGTAATATGTCATGTTTATATTTAAACAACGTTGATGGATTTTTTTTATTTTTGAGTTAAGTGCCTTTCAAAATATCAAAATAATTTTTCATTTAAAAAATAATAATAATTAGCTGCATATTCATTAAAATTATCAGGTGATTATAATTACTCGGGGTGCATTTATATTAAAATTTATGTTCGATACCGATAAGCTGATTTTTTTTTATTCATGTTATGGCTGGTAACCGATGAATCTCCATTATTAAAAGTGTATACCATTTTGTATTAATCAATAAAAAAAAAAGAATACTTACATCTAAAAGGAAATACTTTTAACAAAAAAATGTTCATTTCATTTTATTTCATTACTTTGGTGTAAATGTCATGTTAAAACCAAAGAGGTTGCATTTAAAAATTACTTATTTTTTTATGTTATATTTACTGTATGAGCAGTATATTATAAAACACAACTTACATAAATGTTTACTTATTTGTCAATTTCCAAATGTAATTATCATTGTATATTATATTACATACATTTTGATTTCCTCTTTAGGGCTCAAGTATAAGGACTTTTGATAACGACCTGATTTGTACATTTATTTTTTACCAAAATGTTCACTGGCCCTACCACAGAAAAAAAATAAATGGTACGTTATTTTTAGCACCAAATTTTTACCTACCAGAAAACAATTAATAGAAATCATTTACAAGGTTAATTTGAAATTACAGCCAGAAATTATAGAAATATGATTAATATGGATTCATCGCAAATCATATCACCAAATCCATCCCCATATTACACAGCTAGATAACGATACCTCGACACATTTAATTCAGACAATACACAGTTATAATATTCAATTCATCAATCGAAACCAAATGTTTGGCAGGCATATAAACACGTATAGCTCATGATTAACAGGGTCAAAGACAGTCCCGTCAACTGGCCCTGGACCACCGGAGACTCCTTACTGCCGTCTCTCATTGTGCCCTTTAAACTCTGGTGTACTCTGAACTTTGATCTTGCACAATCACGTCATGCGTTTGTCATTCTCACCTCTGGTGAAACTGTAGCATCTCGTCTTTAGTGTGGTTGATGAGGAGGAATGGAGCGGCACCGTCATGGTAATCAGAGAACCGGATGACGGCAGAATGTTCGGTCAGATTCACATCCACAATAATACCACCCAACTACACACAAGAGGAAACAAGAAAGGGATAAATCGAGGGAGAGTGTGCTTGTGTATCTCTCTCTCAGTCGGTCACTCACGGTTTTGTCCAGGTGCAGCAGGAGGCAGTTCTCTGGCTGGTGGAAGTCAAACGGCCGTGGCGATGATTGGCAGCCCTCCACTATGACTCGGAGTTTCTTTGAGTCTTTTTCTGGCCAGAACGGAACCGCAACCTAAGAAGCAGATGGTAAATCTCAAAATTCAGAGAATCATATTAACATTTCATCTGGTACAGTGGGTTATATTTCCTGACCTGTCCGGGTCGGGCCTCTGTCCATTGATCCAGCCCTTCCTCACAGACTCGGATTATGTGCTTGGTGCTGTTCACCAGCATGTAGAAAAAATATCAAAATAATTTTTCATTTAAAAAATAATAATAATTAGCTGCATATTCATTAAAATTATCAGGTGATTATAATTACTCGGGGTGCATTTATATTAAAATTTATGTTCGATACCGATAAGCTGATTTTTTTTTATTCATGTTATGGCTGGTAACCGATGAATCTCCATTATTAAAAGTGTATACCATTTTGTATTAATCAATAAAAAAAAAAGAATACTTACATCTAAAAGGAAATACTTTTAACAAAAAAATGTTCATTTCATTTTATTTCATTACTTTGGTGTAAATGTCATGTTTTAATTAAAACAATGCCCAGATGTGCCTTGTGTGTGTGTGTGTGCATAAATGTTTGTGAGAGAGTGTGTGTGTGTGTGTGAGTGTGTGTGTGTAAGAGTGTGTGTGTGTGTGTGTGAGTGTAACAGAGTGTGTGAGTGAGCGTGTGTGTGTGTACAGGTATATATGGTTTATGGGTACTACAACGTAAACATGGTTTATGAGGACACTTCCTGTGTCCCCATAAAACAAAAGGCTTAAAAAACATATAAAACTGTGTTTTATGAAATTCAAAAATTGCCAGTAGTTTCCTGTGAGGGGTAGGTTTAGGTGTAGGGATGGTGTAGGGCAATAGAAAACACAGTTTGTACAGTATAAAAACCATTAAGCCTATGGAGAGTCCCCGTAAACCACAAATACAAGTATGTGTGTGCGTGAGCGTGTGTGTGAGCTTGTTGTATTTAAAGATGATCTTTCATGAGATGATTGCAAAATTAATATAAATGGTAAAATAGGGGAAATGAGCATGCACAGATAATAAAAATATCCAATATCTGCCAATTTGCAGGTAATACAAACTGAGACAGATAAATTAAATATCTCCATAATTATTATAAAAGACCACAACCACAACATATCTGATGCAGTGGAGAGGGACTGTAAGGTGTCTTGTACCTTTATCTTGAAGGTGATGGGGTACGGCAGGAGGTTGCGGAGGAGAACGGTGGGCCACAGGTGCAGAATGATGGGCTTGTCAAACTCCTCCTCGGGGCTGTGAGACATCACAGTGTCTGGAAGAGGAACCATGTTGATCTTCAGCATCTGGGCGCTGTCTCCTTGATGATGGCAGGTTTTCTCCAGACACTCTCCGGGCTTCTGATTCACCTCATTATAAGTGAAACCCTCAGAGTGGTCGTACTGCTCCTCGCCTTCAGTTACAGGCTGCAGGCTCAGTTCAGCTCTGGAAAAAAACAAAAAAACAAATCAATAAATAATTGAAAATGCCAAAATGAAAAATTCAGGCTCAATACAATTTATAATATAATTAATATTTTAGCATTTCAAGGACATTTTTCACCCTTAGATTTAAACACGCTAGTTTTTATCCATGACAAACTTAAAACTATAATATTAATTCAATATGAATATGAAGATAAACTTTCAGTGAGATGATGGCAGATTTATAATAAATATAAAAATAGGGGAAATGAGCATGCACTGTTAAATATCCAATTTTGCCAGATTTGTATCCAATATAAACTGAGACCAATAAATTAAGATATCTCTAACACTGGCAGATAACCACATATGGTACCGTAACAGTGGACATCCCTAATAATTATAAAAGATAATAACTGTGACAAGCAATTATTATAATTATAACTTATTTAAAGGTATGTTCTCTAGAAAAACTCTTAAAATGTTTGCTTCCTAAGTAAATAGATTTTTTCCTGAACAACTAGACAAAAAATACAGATGCAGAAAGAGTTTTTCAGAGTGTATGTTTGTGAAAGTGGACAGTTAGACAGAGCTGACCGTCCTGTGCTGTAACATACCTGTAGGAGCCCAGCGGCACACAGAACTCCTCTGTAGGCAGAGAGATGCCCAGACACTCAGATCCCTCATAAACACGGAACGCCACCGAGAAGTGATTGATAATCTAGAAAATCAATACGAAACAATAACAGCATCAACAACCAATCTGTTAACAATAAAATAAAACTTCCATTTATTAAATGCTGTAGATAATTTCAATATTTTTTACAGCTATTAATACAAGTATGTTACAGAATTCTCTCTCAAAATCAGTGTAAAAATGCGTGTAGGTTTAATGAGGAGTCATTTTCAAAGGGAAGGGTCTGTTGTATATAGTGTGTGTGAGTTTAGGATTTAAATATATCCACCTGGAAAGGAGAGCGGATCTTGACATATTTGCTTCCCTCGGCAGTGTAAATCTGACAGACAAAGAAACGAGTGACACCAGAGTCACGGTGCATGACGCTGTGCATGTCCCGTCCTGTTTTGATTAGTGGGATTACACTTGCGGTAGTGTGGCCAACTGGAGCTGGAGAAGAGGAAAAGTGGAAAAAAAAATCTAGTTTTTGTCTAGCAATTTTGCAGAATGCAACTATAGCATTTTGGATTTTCATTACATATCATTTTAAAACCACTGTATCTCTTTTAATTCATATTTAATTTCACCATTTTTTGTGTTCATTTCAAATTCAGATAACAGAAACAATGTGGGTTTTAATTATATAATTTAATTTACCTTAAATTCTTATTATTTTAAGTAATTTGTCACTTGTAATTGTGACAATGGATGCCTTTATTGTACACACTCTTATTGTACACATGGGGGATGTCGTGGCCTAATGGTTAGAGAGTCGGACTCATAACCCAAAGGTTGTGGGTTCGAGTCTCGTACCGGCAGGGATTGTAGGTGGGGGGAGTGAATGTACAGCGCTCTCTTCCACCTTCAATACCATGACTGAGGTGCCCTTGAGCAAGGCACCGAACCCCCAACTGCTCCCCGGGCGCCGCAGCATAAATGGCTGCCCACTGCTCCGGGTGTGTGTTCACGGTTTGTGTGTGTTCACTGCTGTGTGTGTGCACTTTGGATGGGTAAATGCAGAGCACTAATTCCGAGTATGGGTCACCATACTTGGCCACATGTCACAAAAGGTTCTTTATAGTGTAAAAAGGCTCTTTAGATTATTAAAATGTTCGTCAAACATTATTAAATGGGGAAAAAATAAAACTGAATAAGTGTAGTACTAAATCTTGTAAAATGTTTGTATTGTTGTAAAATACATTCATGAAAAACAAGTAAATATTTTTGTATATAAATAGGCAGTAACATATGACAGATAGGACAGAACAAGAAAGGCTATTAATCTTTCATTGCGCAAAAGTATTATTACATGAAAGGCTCCCGCTTATGTGCATCCCGTGTGCAGAATGACGCGCTTGAAGCAACACGGAGTCACAGCGCTCTGCATAGAAAAGTTCAAAGCACAAAGGGAAGAGATACTGATGCGTAGTGTATTATATCTGTGCGATGGTTTATTGAGTCTTTTCTTTTAACAGTTTTAAATTTCAGTTACTGTGCGCATGAACAACAATTCATAGTGCTCTCTACTCCAGTGTAGTGATCTAACAGACACCCGGTAGAAAGAAACGTGATTTAGTAACAGCACTAAACTCCAGCAAGATAAAGTACTTTTATGCAAAACCACTGATCTTTATCTACAGATCAAGTATAATAGGAACATTGAATCATCTTGGAAAGAGTTTCATCGTCGTAACTGAACGCGACACGCAGTTTGAACGCTGAATGGAGGAAGACTGACAGCCACAGTGGAGAGAAGAGTTTATGTGAACTTGAATTTAACAAATATATATCTGTACCTCACATTAAACTATGGAACGGCTTCACAAGACTTGGAATATAGTGCACGAAAACTATGCTGCTTTATAAAGTTTTTGTGCCTTTTGTGGGACTTAATAATAACACAGAACAGTATACGCACAATATCGCATTTGGATCGATACGGAGTATTAGATCAGCGCATCCCTACTAGTGTAATGCTGAGATATATATTCAAAGTCATGGGTTATGCAGTCTTACTGGGCTGTATGTAGTTTTTGGCACTGAGGCTGGTCATGGTTTAATTCATATTTAATTTCACCATTTTTTGTGTTCATTTCAAATTCAGATAACAGAAACAATGTGGGTTTTAATTATATAATTTAATTTACCTTAAATTCTTATTATTTTAAGTAATTTGTCACTTGTAATTGTGACAATGGATGCCTTTATTGTACACACTCTTATTGTACACATGGGGGATGTCGTGGCCTAATGGTTAGAGAGTCGGACTCATAACCCAAAGGTTGTGGGTTCGAGTCTCGTACCGGCAGGGATTGTAGGTGGGGGGAGTGAATGTACAGCGCTCTCTTCCACCTTCAATACCATGACTGAGGTGCCCTTGAGCAAGGCACCGAACCCCCAACTGCTCCCCGGGCGCCGCAGCATAAATGGCTGCCCACTGCTCCGGGTGTGTGTTCACGGTTTGTGTGTGTTCACTGCTGTGTGTGTGCACTTTGGATGGGTAAATGCAGAGCACTAATTCCGAGTATGGGTCACCATACTTGGCCACATGTCACAAAAGGTTCTTTATAGTGTAAAAAGGCTCTTTAGATTATTAAAATGTTCGTCAAACATTATTAAATGGGGAAAAAATAAAACTGAATAAGTGTAGTACTAAATCTTGTAAAATGTTTGTATTGTTGTAAAATACATTCATGAAAAACAAGTAAATATTTTTGTATATAAATAGGCAGTAACATATGACAGATAGGACAGAACAAGAAAGGCTATTAATCTTTCATTGCGCAAAAGTATTATTACATGAAAGGCTCCCGCTTATGTGCATCCCGTGTGCAGAATGACGCGCTTGAAGCAACACGGAGTCACAGCGCTCTGCATAGAAAAGTTCAAAGCACAAAGGGAAGAGATACTGATGCGTAGTGTATTATATCTGTGCGATGGTTTATTGAGTCTTTTCTTTTAACAGTTTTAAATTTCAGTTACTGTGCGCATGAACAACAATTCATAGTGCTCTCTACTCCAGTGTAGTGATCTAACAGACACCCGGTAGAAAGAAACGTGATTTAGTAACAGCACTAAACTCCAGCAAGATAAAGTACTTTTATGCAAAACCACTGATCTTTATCTACAGATCAAGTATAATAGGAACATTGAATCATCTTGGAAAGAGTTTCATCGTCGTAACTGAACGCGACACGCAGTTTGAACGCTGAATGGAGGAAGACTGACAGCCACAGTGGAGAGAAGAGTTTATGTGAACTTGAATTTAACAAATATATATCTGTACCTCACATTAAACTATGGAACGGCTTCACAAGACTTGGAATATAGTGCACGAAAACTATGCTGCTTTATAAAGTTTTTGTGCCTTTTGTGGGACTTAATAATAACACAGAACAGTATATGCACAATATCGGACGCAGTTTGAACGCTGAATGGAGGAAGACTGACAGCCACAGTGGAGAGAAGAGTTTATGTGAACTTGAATTTAACTTAAATATATATCTGTACCTCACATTAAACTATGGAACGGCTTCACAAGACTTGGAATATAGTGCACGAAAACTATGCTGCTTTATAAAGTTTTTGTGCCTTTTGTGGGACTTAATAATAACACAGAACAGTATACGCACAATATCGCATTTGGATCGATACGGAGTATTAGATCAGCGCATCCCTACTAGTGTAATGCTGAGATATATATTCAAAGTCATGGGTTATGCAGTCTTACTGGGCTGTATGTAGTTTTTGGCACTGAGGCTGGTCATGGCTGAGAACTGGTCACTGGACTCAGCAGTGTGGGTGTAGTCCATATTCAGACTCTCTCCATCCTGGAGCTCCACCACACGATTTTTAGACTCTTTACCGATGGGTCTAAACACTTCGCTGTGCAGCACTGCCACCGGCAAACCCAAACGATTCTTCACCACAAACGGAGCCTGGTCCTTCTGAAAGCTTTCAGCGGTCTGCTTAGTGGCCTCTGCAAATGCCTGCAAAACAAACAGAAGAAACTACTCATCTGTAACATCTGTAAGAGAAAGACAGCCCTTTTTAACTATCTCACACTGCAATCATCTTAATCTCTTACCGTTCCTAGATTGCTGAGCATGTGGAGGCCACACTTGGAGAGGGTGACGTTAAGCTGGTCTTTACTTGTGAAGCTGATGACCGTTTTATAATCAGGCACACTGCCGTCCACCTCGTCAGATACTCCAGAATGTGATACTGGCTTCTTCTTCATCTGTAGATACAACATTATTTATTTCTTGAACTCATGAAAAGTTGTCAGTAACATTTTAGGCATGAAATGAAAGGTAACCTTCATTGCTAGAGTCCATGGTCTGAAGCCATCTTTCTCCTCATTATCAAGAGGCTCCAACAGTGGTTCCCATAAGCCCATCATCTCATTATAATAATTAACCTACAGGAAACAAACAACTTGATATAGGTAAAAACTGCTGTGAGCATGTAAGATATGCTGCTGCTGCTGCATTAATATGCATACATAAATCCAGTGGCAAATCTAGACAGGTGGTGCTGGGGGAGGTGGAGGGTTTCAGAGGAACTCAAATAGTGCTGCAGGACAAGTTTACAGTAACACTGAACCAGATTATTTAAATGTTAAGCAAGCAATCTCATCAAATGCGGAATCTGCCAATGAGCTTGTGCTATGTAATAAATTTTGTGATTGCCAGCAGATTGTATTTAAAGGGCCTATCAGCCTGCGCGATCTAGAGTTTCATGACTGAATTAGATATGTGTACAATGTATTAAAATATCTTCTGACCTCCAGGTCTAGGTGACAGTGTAGGTTAATGAGAGTACTCCAGTTTTTCACGTTTCCCTGGAACGAGGCTTTGGCCAGCAGCATGGGCACAGTGCGATGGCCCACCCCGGCCTCCAGCGTCAGGCAGATGGTGTGGATGTTCATTTTGAGAGACTCTCCATGAGGAACGAGTGGAATGACAGACCGGGTGACATTCTCTTCTTCCTCCTCCAGGAACCAGAGCTTTAGGTCTCGCAGGTTGCGACGTTCCCAAAGATCCTGTGGCACAGGACTCTCCAGTTCCTCAGGGGTTTCAGCTGCAGGGCTCAGCGCTGACTGAATGGTGATAACGGTGTTTAGGATGATGGGAGACACCTTAGGAAACAGGAAGTGAGTGGACAGGGCAGGAAAGGGGTCATTTTCTATATTTTTGCAGTATTTTTTCCCCTGAAGTCCCCATATAATGTGTTTCAAGGAACCAAAAAAAAAAACAGTTGGAATTTAGTTTAGTTTTTTATTTTATGCCTTCTTACCCTCAGAATTCAAATCAGTTTTGCTACTATACCTTTAAGACACTAATAATTTCAAAATATGAAATAATCACAATTTCACATGATCATCACATGTTCAGCCTCACCTTGAGCGTGAGGGAGCTGATGGACAGCTCGATGGACTGTGGCTGGGAAGGTGATTGGCTGCTCTGAAAGAACACCTGACAGGGTTGAAGCACCGTCGTCACGTTGTGCTCACGCTTCTCTCGCAGGAGCGGACACGCCACCACCTTCAGGTCTGAAATGGCAGCCGTCATCGACTGGCCGCTGGGTTCGTTCTTCATCACCAGCTCACACTGCGTCGTCATAACTAGAGCCGGAGCTTCAGCGCGTGTGAGGTCGGCCACAAAAACGATCTCAGGATTCTTTACCACAATGTTCATCTCAGTTTTGGCAACCACTGGTGCAGCAGGAACCGCTAGCAAAGGTAAGGCACAAATCACCATTGATTCCATTTACGGCACAATGCTTCCCTGCCACTGAAAGAATTTTCCTGCATTCCATGTTTTCACTGTTATACAATAGGGGGGCGATATTATTCGTCTTTCGAATTTCGAATTAGAATCTCGGGTTCAAAATGTTGCTTTTTTAAAAGAAACTTACCCACATTCAAGTGTTGATAAAAAAGAATGCATGAAACTAGGACAAAATGTTTTAAATTTTTGTTCTGTTCTGTTCTTTCTTCTGAATTATTATATGTTCAGATATTCATACAACAAAATGATCAAAAATACTATGTTTGACTCTTAAGTTTATAAGACTATCTTGAAGAAAACCTGACTTCATCAAGGTGGTGCTGAAGTACAATCACTAACCTGGGTCTTTAGACGAACTGGCGGGTTGTTTGTTTTTCGGGGAACCAGAGAAGCCATCTGCCATAGCTTTAAGAAAGACATCAGCTACTGTGAGCAGGAACTCCATACTGGCACACAGATAGAGGTCCTGAACCAGGGTGTCCAGCACGGTGCCGTCCCGGCCTTGTCGGTAACTCATGTCTACCATCACATTGCCTTCCCTACCCTGACGCATCGCCATCATCCTAAAGCAGCATGAAATTATTGAAGAAAACCCAGATACTGACATTTAATGACTGAATGAGTAACTTTATTTAACATAAGTTCACAACTAACAATTTTTATTAATCAATGAATCGGTTGGTTCTTTCTTTGATTAATCGATTAATTGGATATGCAATCATATTTTGTGCAAAAATGGTTTAAAATACAAATGTTAACTTTGTACATATAAAACATGATTTAACACAAACTGGAGCATCTTTATTAGGTCATGATCTGTGTTTGATCTACCTGGATGTGATCATTTTCACCCTCTGTCTCTTGTCATCCAGCAGACAGTTTGTGAGTTTGAGGGAGGCTTTCATGGAGCTGTCAGAGAACATGTGCACAGCGGTGGAGATGGTGCCCAACATGAACTCTGCCAACTTCAAACTCTCATCACGGAAGTCTGATAACTGGATCTGTATGTAAACACATAAACCGATTCTAAAAGCTAGAACACAAAATATTTAAACCTGGCTTCACATGCAATCATTACACTCGTCTACTGTGAATCGAGTGCATTTTGTCACCTCATTGTTGTTGGGGCTGTACAGGACTAGTGTCATGGAGTCAAACTTAAAGTCCAGTTTCAGAGTGTTCTTTAGTTTGCCAGTTTTCGGGCCCTCCACCACTGCTGCGGTCACAACCGTGTTTCCTACAACACAATAAAAAATAAAAAAAATACTGTTTGAGACATTTATCTGAATACAATCTGAAAAAAAACAAACATATTTATTGTTTTTAAATCAGGTAATCTCCAAGACATCCAAATTCTGAATTGGAAAATACATATAAATTAATATATACTTGGTTAAATATGTGCTAACTATTACAAACCAGAACAAAACAAAAAAAACACAAAGTATGCTTGATGCAACCTATGCATTAGTAATCGATAAAGCTTCACAATCTGTGTTTGTGTGTATTTTATACCTCCAGAACTCTGAGAATCCTTGGTAGAAACCGTGTCTCCCTTATCAGGGCTGGATGGAGCTGGAGGAGCATCAGAATTCTCAGACAGATTCTCACTCAGAGTCTTCAGCACTATAGTTAGGTCCTCCTGGCTCAAGATTAGCTGAAATAAATGCACATTGATATTAGCTGTAATATCCCCTACAGCTATAAGATAAGATACAGAAACAAACACAAATATATGCACTTACGCTCATGGGTTTGAGGTGTGCATTGATCTGGATGTCAGGAATGCTGTGATACCAGGAGGCAGAGAGATTGCGTTTGATTGACAGGTCCATGTTGACTGGTTTGAGTAACTGAAGTTCACTCTTAAATTGTCCATCAGTGAATGTGGTCCTGAGGTAATAAAGGAATATTAAAAACATCATTAATCAAACAATGGAAATGTAATTTCAGGGATGTTAAACCACATTTATTAATTAATTCAAACCAGTCAATTTATTCAAAATTTCCAAACTAACCTGTACATTTTAAGATCACTCAGTCCCACGGCCATGATGTCCATGACAGGGGGGATCTTGGTGTGTGCTGGAGAGGAGACCATTTCAAAGTGGTTCTTTACAGTCACTAAACCCAGATCTGCCACAATGACATTGTGGGAAACAGAGGATTGTGGGAGGAAGACAACAGGAGCTTTAATGTCTACATCCAGGGAGATACGTGTGCTTCTCTCTGCCAGCTCCAAAACCCCTGTGGCTGCTTTCTCTGCTGCCTGGGCCGTCACCTCTGCCAATGCATTTTTAGCCTCCTGGAAATTATTAATAAATGCCTGAAAAGGAAAAAAAATAAAGAGAGGGAGAGAGAAGAGAGAGACCATTAGATAACAGACAAATATATATGAAAAAATAAATGCAAGTAGAGGCTAATAAAATTAAACATTTGCTGTGAAACTTAAGTGTAAAGAAAAACAATATTTATTGAAAAATCAGGTGAAATTAAAAAACAAAAACAACTAAGCAACAATTTGTTTCTATTAAGAAACTGTAAGGTGTCCCCCAAAGTTAAATTCTAGGCCCTCTCCACTTTTTAAATATATAATTAATAGGTACTATAAAAATATTTAAAAAATATAATTTTTTTCAACTATATACACTTACCAGTATTGAGGACATAAACTTGTTGAGGAAAATAACCTGAATGCAGCCCACAGTCAAAGTTACACTGGTGTCCACAATGTGCATGTCTGTGTAGGCGTCGCCCTCCGTTGCATCCACATGGTTCACCATGCGGAAATCAAACACCTCCTTATCCGCGATGGACACTGCCTATATATCATGACCATTCCATCATTAGCCTAAATCAATTCCATCTTACACTCTCACCTTTTTATGCATGATACAAAATTCATTAAAAAAATGTTAAAAATCTCAATTTTTTTTTTTTAGCCCAAAGCCAATAAGTTACTAATGTTTCAGCATTTCCACCATCATTCTTTCATTCATTTTTTAGCAAAGATTTTTTGTAATTAATCTTTTTAATGTCACAAAAATATACAATTCTATATACATACACATTTTTTAAATAATTGTATAATCTAATAAATAATACTGTTACTTTGACCCAATAAAACAGAAAATGTTAAGCAAACATGAAATTGAAATTGTTTGTTTTGTGGTTAAAAGCCTTTTTTTATTTTAACACTATTAAACACTTTATAACAAAAATAATGTAATGTAAAAAAATGTGTACTAGTTCTCCATTGTTCCAATTTACCTCCCATTCTATGATTTATTTATCCTTAAAAGTACAGCACTTTCTACCTTTTTATATAGTGCCTCTTTGTCACAATCCAGAATTACAATGTTCTTCAGGTTAGCGAGAATCTCTACGCACTTCTTCTTCATCTGAACTTCAGAAACCAGCCCTGGTGTAAAAGAGAATATGCAGTACTGGAACATATCCCAACTTTATTGTGTTTATGTGCATTTACAGAAATGTGTATTACCCTCTATGCTGATCTCAGAAATCCTGGCTTTCTCTCCTCTTATGAAGACCTTCAGACAGTTGAGGTCTGCTCGGATGTGCAAATTCACCACATCCTCAAACTTTGACTTCTTACAGGCTGAGGAACAAGCCAATAATATGAGATTAAAATTATATCATGACAAAACAAAAGAAGCATACAAAATGAACTTTCTTACAAGATTTCTTGGTAACAGCAGAATCCTCTATTTTTGCCTCCTCTTCCTCTTCCTCTTCCTCCTTGGGTAGGACGGGCTGCTCTTCTTGTGCCTCTTTCTTCAGTGGTGGGAGGAGGTTATTAAGGAAATTTATGGAGTTGAGGAGCGCCTCAGTGTGCAGGTGCACATCCAGTGAGGAGAAATTCACCTGGTGCAAAGACCATATATTACATATTTTAACACATTTTTACAATTAGTACACTGTTTAAAATCTTTGTGATCTGATTGGCTTACATTAGCTGTAGAGAAATTCTGAGCACTCAATTGTGAATAAGCTTACCTTGATTAGTTGCTCTGTATTTTTATACATCGTTTTGAAATCTGGTGCATTTTTGTCCGCCTGAAAAAGAATAGAGTATTATTAGAATAGTCCCATGCATAAGACTGTGCTGACACAATCACATCAGTGTTATTTTGTATCATTGATATACTATTATAGTTTTTTATCTTTTCTTTTTTTTATTAGATTTTATTTATTTTTATATATTTTTTCATATTAACTTTACTTAAAGTCATTTAGTTTTTTCTTTTTAAATATGTCTTTAGTTTTAGTTATTTTATTATTTAACTAAACAAAATTAAATGTTGCCTTGGCCACTAGAAATAAATGTTTACATTTTCTAATATTTTATTTTATTTCAGTTAATGTTTATTTTATTTTAAGTAATTAAAATGTTTCATGGTTTTAGTTAAAAATAACCCTGATCAATAAAGCATGATTATTTTTCTCACAAATATTGCATTGATACTTTGGAAAGAGACGTGAAACACATGGACTGCTACAGGATAATAATGGGTCCCCGATTATGATTTCACCTTTTTAACTTTAGTTAGTGTGCAATGTTGCTGTTTGAGCATAAACAACATCTGCAAGTTACGACACTCAAAGTTCAATGCAAATGGAGATATTTTCTTTTACAGAATTCGCTTTTTAAGGTCTGCGAAACACGGCTGGTAGGGACTACAACAAGCTTCTTCCTGGGTTGGTGACATCACAGACCCTCAAATTTACATAAACCCTGCCCCTGGGAACACGCAACAAAGGGGGTGAGACCATATTGGGCTGCTTTAAAGAAGAGGAAGAGTTGTTGCTGTTATGTACTAAAGCTTTAATAAGGATAAAACCATATATAAAAAGCTAACATAAACAGCAATAGCATTTACATATAACAGCGTATCTAAAAAGTATGAGACGACTACAAAAAAAAAACATAACATATAATTTTCTGAAACGTCCTGTAAGAGCCTTGCACAGGTTCTGCTCGATATTCTCTGGGTCTGATTCGGGCTCAAATTGATAAGGCAATATTGATGTCATTGTTTACAATACACTGGAGCACATGCAACTCCCGTTATGGTAAGAGCGTGACGTTTCCGGACAACGCTCTAGGCGGTTAGCGAATCACAACAAATTGGGACAGCTAACCAATCTGAGCCAGACTGTTTATTTCTGAGGTAGGGGCTTCAGAGAACCAGGAAGTCAACAGAATGGAAAAAGCGGTGTAGAATAAAGGGAAAATATGTGAAAAATAATGTTGTTGTTTTTTTAAAAGCATGAACGTGTTACAGTGCACTCCATAAACACAATCAAGCCTTCGAAAATAGCTGATTTACCACCCCTTTAAATTGTCCTTCATAAATAATATATAGAAATAAATAGTAAATGGATATTATACATTAATAGGCTTTTTTAAAATCTGTGCTATCAGAGCTCGACTGAGAGCAGGACTGTAATTAACATGAGTCATGCATAACGAGTCACAAAATTAGCTCTAATTTTGTGTTAATGTTTGGCTTATTAAAGCTAAAATGATCAAATGGCCTTCATAAAGCCGGAATCCAACTAGGCTTTTAACACCCACAAAGCTGAGACACGGCCAAAACCAAGAAAACTGTGCTAGAGAAATTCGCTTTGAACACAATGTTCAGAATCATGCCACAATTTGATGATAAATAGAGCTTTACTTATAAATGGACCCGAAGAAAGATGACACATGAGATATGATAAAGCAAATTTTACCTTGACATACTCCAAAGTGAGCAGATCTTCCTCAGTATTATCCAGAGTGGTGATAAGGTGAACTTTCTTGTCCTCAGAATCTTCACACAAACACACAAATAACTGATAACTTTATATTTGAACACAGAAATACATTTTAATATGCTCATTTGGTGCTCAAAAATATTCCTTATTATTATCCATAGCTGTGCTTTTTAATATTTTGTGGAAGCCAAGATAATTTTTTCAGGATTCTTTGATGAATAGAAAATTCCGAAGAACAACACTGACACATTTTCATGTCTCAATAAATTCCTCATTTGCTGCTTATTAATAGTTAGTAAGGTAGTTGTCTGGAGTAGGATTAAGGAATCGGGTAACACTTTATTTTAAGGTCCAATTCTCACTATTAACTAGTTGCTCATATTAATGCCTTATTCTGTACGACAATATTTTAGATCCCTCAATCCATTTATTTGAAATATAAATCTTTTGTAACATTACAAATGTCTTTATACTGTCACTTTTGCATTTAATGCATCCTAATATTAATTTCTTTAAAAAAAAAACGTAGTGTAAACAGTAGACAGCAAGGCAGATCACTAGGGTTAAAAGCCAGAGTTCAATGCACTTACCCAAGTACTCTGAACACTCGAGGCAGATCTCACGCAGGAAGGTGTATGAAGACATGTCAAAGGTGCGAAGTTTGAGTTCTGTCCCTAATCCATCAATGAACAGATGCAGAACGCTCACTTCCTCTCTGCCTGACAAGCGGCACAGCTGAATGGAAAGCTAGAGGGGAACAAAGGAGGGAAAAGTGTCACTGGGTGAAAAGAATGACTGGATGAGCCTTGAAATGTTAAGATCATTTCAAATGAACCATACAGTATATACACATTTCTTACACACATCTGTTATCATCTCTATACGGAAAGAAAAGCATAGTTCAAATATAACTTGAGAGAATCAATGATCTTGTGTTAATGATCTTGCATTATCAGACCTTGCTGATCTCAAATCTCAAGAGGAACTCGGTCATGTTCTTCTTGGGGTCTTTGAGCACCATGAACAGACGCTTATCAGAGGCTGAACCCTGCAGAGAGCCAGTGGAAGCCTCAAAGAACGGCAGATCCTCGATCGGTGAACTAGGGGCATCAAAGAACAGCTCCTCATCTGAAAAAGACAAAAATGGCGTTTTATGATATTGGATTTATAGAGTAGATCTCTCTCTGTGAATCAGTTTGTATGAAGGTGTGTCTGACCTGAGCCGTATATGATGGATGCACGCAGGTCGTCTATGGCTGGTCTTCGAGGGGTGAGCTGAGGCGTGTTCCCTCGTTTGGAAGACTAATGGGAAAAAACAAAAAAAATATCACATTGCTGCAAGAGAAAAACAACTCTCAACAACACTGGTGGATAAATGCAAGCAAAATGGAAATCGGTCCAAATATATCAGATCTAAACTGATTTGAATCAAAGGCTTGTGAATTTATTTGGGAAATCTTTATTGATACTCTATCAAATAAGGCAAATATCTGCTTTATCTATTATTAATAAATAAATAATAAATAAAACAACAGGGGCCAAACTATATACTTATATTTATCCATAGCTTGTGTGTCTTTTTTTAAATCACTAAAAGAAAGACTGAAAATTAAATTAGCCCTGGGATTTTAAGAGTTGTGAGAATATTGAAATTGTTCAAATGAAGACTGGCAATAAATGGGGGAAATTATTATTTTTTTAATTAGCTTTAATATTTGAGATTATAGGCATCAGATGATAACTGAGACCCCATATCGGACAGGATAGTTATTGTTAACTAAAATTATTAAAAATAATTTCCATTATTTGAAATGAAGCTGAAATAAAAATAAAGTATAAATATTAGATATAAAACTTCGAAATTAAATCAAATGAACTGAAGTACTAAAATGACTAAAACTAAAATGGAAATAAATTTAAAGCTAAACAGAAATATAAAAAAAAATTAAAAAAGAAAATGATAAAGAGATAAAAACATAATGAAATGACTAAAACAGAAAATATAAATAAAAAGCTAATTCAAAACAGTAATAAATAGTATAACATTACATTAATAATACTAAATTAACAATGACAGCAGATTAAGTTTTGCTTCCTGATTGCAACATTTTCAAAGTCCTGTTGTTTACCGTGTAAGGTATTATTTTATTTCAGCAATATAATTTAATTTATTATCTGTACCCATCATTTGCTGCATTAAATTTTATTATTTACAGATGAACAGTTAAGAAACACCAAAGGTCAGTTTGTCAAGTCACAACAACGATCATATCTATATTTGTCTGGGAAGACACACCCATAAGTATTCTTATAATTACCTTGGGTGTAGCTTGTGGCGCTCTAGTCTGGGGCACCGGGCGACTCTCAGGAAGTGGAATGCTGCTGAGCAACGCCAGGACGCCACGCACTTTATCATCAGAGATACGCAGAGACAGAAGAGGAAGCTCACCGTATATCTTAAACCTGAATAAAAAGAAAACCATTAGGTACAAATATGTCAACGCATGCACAATGTGTGATGATGTGTTCAAACACGTGCACAACAGACGGGGAAATTTCTGCTTACTTGGGCATTCGTGAGTCCGTCACCACCATGGCTCTGCTGAAGACCACCTTCAGGTCCACAGGCTCCAGGATGTGGAAAGCAGACTGTCTGAGCGGACGAGCCCGTTTCCAGTCACCACCTGATAACACATGCAGCATACAGTATGTAAAGCCCTGTAAAGTCTATATTATGTCAAACACCGTGCGAGTCTGCGCACCTGCTTTGGTGTAGAGGAACTGTAAACTGCTGAGTTGGACATCGAAGCTGTCATAAGCTCGAGACATGATGTCCTCTAAAGTGCTGCTGCCCACAGACAGCTGAGGCAGGCCAACTCTGCTCTGACTGGACATCTACACACAACAAACACACCCTTTTAGCCAACTAAATATTATCATCCCCTCATTAGTAATGGCCTTTTTAGAATATAAAGACAGCTATATATTTCCATGCATAAAACATTTATATGGTGCAATAAATATATATGTATTTAATGTGATAGTATAAAGACATCAAAATGAAATAATTTATGAAATATAAAAAATAAACTATATGTAGATATGCTTTTTTTTTATTATTAAAAGCCGCTGCAGTCAACAGAATAAAATAAATAACAAATAATTTCATGATTTTTGACAAAAATTATCATACAAGTTAACTCTGAAAGTTCCTAAAAATAAAGCATTTTTAAAGTATTTATCACCCCATGGGGTGCAGGACCAAGTTTGAAAAGCTCTTTTTTGCCAACTTTGAACACCCAGCTTTGGCAGTTTGCTGGATTTTTTTTCTTCTCTTAATGTTGGTTTAAAAAGAAGTATGACTCATTGGGGAAACAATTCCCAAGAAACAAGGAATTCACATTTCTTTCGATCATTCTGTTTGTCGTTTTGCCTGATATAAATTATATGAAGCACTTCATGATGAAAAATGATAAAGAACCATGTGCACTGACAGTGAGATGTTTTTTTTTTACCTGGAAATGACCCAAATCCAGAATGGCAAGGTTGTGTTTGGGGTCATAAAAGCCATTTTCTGGTACAATGACATATGAAGCCATGAGGTTTATCTTCAGATCCAGAACCTTCTGAGTCTCAATGATGTACATGAGTCCTGTGAATAATGAATAATACTGTTTAGTACAAGCTACTATTCTATAACCACAAAATTCCCATTTAAAAACATTTTAAAATGTAATTTTTTTTAACTTTTATTATAAAATGTGTAGGAAATCTGCAGGGTTTTTTTTCCAAGTCTGATCCACGTTGCACCGCCGACTTTGGAAAGGAAAGCATCTAGCAAACAAATACATGACTTGTGAATCCGCACACACCTGTGGAGGTCTTGTCTCTGAACTGCTCCAGCTTCATGAGGGTGGCATTGGTCAGCTCATCCAGCTGCAGGTCCTTTGGAGGCATGAAGAAAGCTGACATACTGTTCACTGTCATCTACAGAAAGAACAAACCACACTTAACATACTGTACACTCCACATTATCCATTCATAGCATACAGCAGGGTTTCCCAGATGGGGGTTCCCGAGTAATTAACCATATCATACAAATGTAAAATGAAACATAAGAGGTCTGAACAATTAATATAAATAAAACTGAAATCAAGACATGGCTTAGCATGATTATTAAACCCCAAAAGGCTTTGATTTACCCCGATGTACTACGTGTGTTTATTTACACGTGAGCAGCTGCTATAAATTTGAGCATTTGTGAACACAGCATGGGGCCAGGACCATTTTCGGTTCACATCTGCATAACATTTCTCAGAGCAGGTTTTTTGTTTTTAGCATTTTACCAGATTTGTAACAAGAAGTGTTTCTAAACCTGTAATCGACTACCTTTAAAGAGACTTGGAAAAACCTTCCTGCATTTTCCCCCCAAAATAAAAGCTTGAGAATTAAACATTTGAAAGTGAATAAATTAACATAAATATTAGTAATGTAACTTGTAGAATGAAATAAATTATTAGAATATCAAATATTATTTTCCTTATACAGTACAATTGTATTATTACAGTTTCTAATGGTAAAATGCTTATATTTCTGTCTTTTTTGCCTATTTTTCTAGAATTAAGGTAATAATAATAATAATAATAATAATACAATTCTACTTTTACTATATTTCTAAAATTCTACTGACATCAGATTGTGGCCCCTTATATATTTCTGCTGCTGAATTATCTAGGCAAAAATAAGGCGGCCATCTAGGCAGACATTTTCAAATAAGATTAAGTGTTTATCAAAAAGCAGTTAAAATTGCTATGGCCATATTTGACAAAATATTCACAATATAATTTTTTGACCAAATAGTGCAGCCCTTTTACATGCATTTCATGTACCCATTAACCAACATCAGACTGCATCACATGCAAATGTGTTGTTAAATTATTGAAATATTAACTTAATCTCAAGAAAATATTATACGACAAAGGAGTTCAAAAGTTTTTTTTTTCCCCCCAGTCATAGAGAGATGCTCCCTCACACTCACAGCGTCATAGATGATCTCCAGCGCCTGGGACTCGATGCGGAGTCTCTGGTCTGCACTCGCGTCCAGTGGGTTAGTCTCAAACATGAGGTCCAGTAAAGCCGTATCTTTCATCCCGGCCACATGACGTGGAGACAGCAGGATGGGGGCCGACCTGCCTCGTGGGAGACCAGACACTTCAAACGATGACAGCTGAGCAGAGATCCTGACAAGTAAAACATTATGTCATACAACAGCATGCTCTGGCTTACAGGAATTCTGCAGAACAAAAATTATTGTTACACTAATGTCAAGACGTGGCAAGACATTCTGGAGGCTTAAAAAGCCAAATGTGCAACTTGTATGTCTTCTGCACATCATGTGAAAGTTACGTCAAGATTTATTCGAGTGCAACATCTTGCCACATAGACTTTCATTGTAAGTGCATTATTGTAAATGTGTTTTGTGCTTGTTTCACAATTGAGGAACAAGTTAAAAGTATTTGTCAACAGCAAGTGTGACACTAAGTTGTATCGAACACAGAAAATCCTTCAAATTAAATGAATAAAAGTGGGTGAGATGAGTGGACTTGAGAAGAGAACACGGTACTTTATTGCTTGGGCCGCAGGTCTTTGAGTCAGCATGGCTTTCAGATCAATGACGGACAGTTGGATTATCTCCGGCTTCTCTCGGCTCTCTTTGATTGACAGAGACATGCGATTAAGCTGGAAATGTATCTTCATATTTTCAAACTGCAAACAAAAATATTAGTCAGGGGCGTGATGCTTTACATGAACTGAAGATGTGTAATTTCAATGGACTGGAACATCCTGCTTATACAAGAAGGCTAAAATTAGTTATACTGTTCATAAGTTTGGGATCAGTAAGGGGATCAATAATTGATTATAAGTGACAGTAACAACATTTATAATGCCACAAATTATTTATATTTGAAATAAATGCTGCTGTTCCTAACTTTCTATTCATCAAGAATCATGGAGAAAAAATCACTGTGTGAAATATGAAGCATTACAACTGTTTTTAACATTGATAATAGTAAAAAATGCCTCTTCAGCAGTAAATCAGTATATTAGAATGATTTCTGAAGGATCATGTGACACTGAAGACTGGAGGAATGATGCTGAAAATTCAGCTTTGATCACAAGAATAAACTACATTTTAATATATACTGGTAACACTTCACAATAAGATCCATTAGTTAACATTAATTAATGTATTAACTAACAATGAGCAATACATTTGTTACTGTATTAATCTCTGTTAATGTTAATTACTAAAAGTACAACTGTTCATTGTTAGTTCATGTTAGCTCAGGTACATTAATTAACAGATACAACTTAAAATTTGAATAAAATGTTAAAACTGAGACTAATAAATGATTTACAAGTATTTTTCATTGTTAGTTCATGTTAACTAATGTTAACAAATGGAACCTTAATGTAAATTGTTTCCAATATATTCATATAAAAAAGTAGTTATTTTAATAATAATTCATAATATTACCAGCAGACGTCTTTCAAAAACCATTTTAAAAACTGTAAATATTCCAAACTTCTGAACAGTAGTGTAGATATATACACGTATACACTTTGATGCAAGTCAAGTTGGGGAATATATCTTGCATAAACACTTATAAAAATCTATAAAAGAAACTATTAACTTCTAAAAACTGGATTTACATATGTGATGATTGTTTGTCACTAACATTTTTTGGCAGGTTAGGATTGACGGCTGTATCGCTGTATCCAATGGCAGCGTATAGTTTGGCTTTCTCCGCTGGAGTCATTAGCTCATCAAAACCTGAAAGATATGAACAGAAGCACAGCAAATCTATCAGAAACAGATGATGTGGAATATTTAAATATTACAATGAGCTGAAATTACTATCAGAAAATATCCACATATATCTTTCTGCAGAATTCTAGAGCTCAGACTCTCTGAAGGAATAAAGAGATACAGAGTGCAGACAAACCTCCCGTTTTGACATCTTTGGTTTGTGTGCCACTTTCTCCAGACCAGCTCCACATCCAGCCGAACCAGCCCTGTGACTGTTCTTCCTCCACTTTCACCCCAGGACGGTATATCCTGAGCCCCGCCTTTGAGGCCTACAACACCAGCGACATAAAATGGTGTTATTCAGTCAGAAACCAGAGATTCAAACCAAGACCTTTATGTTGCTAGCTTCATACTCCACCAGCTGAGCTACAGGAACACATTTCTTGTGATATGAGCCATAGGCCACATTGTATTGAGGGTTCAAATGATTTATAAAATGATGCACAAGCCAAATGTGACTGTGTGAGAGAGTATGAATGTGATGGTACATCACCTCCATCTCAGCCTGCTGTCTCGCCATAGTGATGTTGAATATATCCAGGGTTCTTTCAGTCTCCTAAAGAGTGAACAAAAATAAAAAGGTTATGTACAAAACAAAACTGTCACGGAAACGACAACAGTCTTATTTGGTTCTTCTCAAATTATAACATTCATAAAATGGGTTAAAAAAAAGGTGTTAGAAATGGATCTGTTGTGATCAAAACACACCTCCTTATTTGTAACTGATACCAGATTTATGAAATGTTACTTTTTTTTTTTTTTGAGTAATGCAGATTAAATCATGAAGGTTAACCAAGCATGTTGCATCTTTTCATTATGTAAAGTAAAACATCATGCATCATTCAGCAGAGGCTCAGTCTCTTTTAGAACAGCAGTGTTATGCTCACCCTGAAGGTGTATTTTTTATGTATTGCACACTCTCATGTCATCCCAAAGCCTCATGCTGTTATTTTTTTAATACAAAAGGAAAATTATTTGAATAGTCTTTATGCAACTCTTGTCAGTTCACAAAGACACAGTTCACAGTGACCACAGCTGACAAACTCCAAAACAAAACAAAACAGACAAACAAAACAAAACAAAAAACAGCCAAATTTGCCAATTCACAGAGATTTCAAAAACTAAAAAAACAGACACAAAAACCAAGATATATTTCTCAATTCATTGTACCAAACTCCAAAACAAAACAAAGTCGTATTTGCCAGTTCACAAAGACTCAAACTCCAAAACAAACAAAACAAG